>NW_027532842.1:1694095-1756668 GCF_008692635.1 Crocuta crocuta | reverse complement strand
GGGGGGGGCAACTCATAGCCTAGGAGAATATTTAAAATATATACCAATAAAGGATCAGTATCCAGAATATTAAAAAAAAACAAAACAAAAACCTCCTCTATGTCAATTAGAAAGGCAAAATAGAAAAAATGGGCAGAGGTTATGAGCAGGCATCTTATAGAAGAAAAAATATGAATAGCTAATAACTATATGAAAAACATGTTCCAACTCCCTGCCTGCCTGAGACCAATAAATTAAAACCAATTTCATTAACTAATCAAAGTCTAACAGTCATGACCTGTGATGAGTGTGAATTGCAACAAGCAATTGGAAAGCCGTTTTGAACATCTGGGAAAGTTAAATATGCTTATGCCCTGTTTTCTAACGGTTTCAGCCATGCTGGAACCAGTGATGTTCAGTATCTCTCAGGCATGGTGGTCCCTTCTGTTCTTATTCTCGCCTTTTCCTTTGCCTCAGGTAGTTCAACATATGTTTGAAGGACAATCATACTGTATCTCTTTAGTCTTACATCCTGCAGTGGCTACCAGATTTATTTCAGTCCTTTCCTTCCTTCTCACTTAGAGCAGCCCATCTGATATCAATCTCTGGATACTTTGCAAAGTCCTATGAAAAACTGATTTGCCGTAAAGACCGGCCACTGAATTGAAAACTAACCTGTGTGTGTTCCTAACACGGGAGAGCCTAGTATGCACCAGACACCATGCTGTTTTCTTGTGTGAACGCTTGGCATTAACATTTAAAACTCCACTTACATGAGCTCTTACACTTCCCACGATAGCTCTGTGTGGTCCATGCTCCGTGTCCCCACTTGCCGATGAAGAAACAGGTGCAGAGAGGTGAAGGGGAAGGAGGTGGTATCCACACTCTGCTTCCCAGTCTGCACCATTTACCCGGGTGCTAACCTGGGTGCTTCAGGCCAGATCCAGGCTGGTTCACAGTGAGGGGACTGGATTAGACACACGAAGCACTTCCACCGACTGAATCCTCTGGAACATTTTTTGGGCTCACACAAGCCGTTTGTTTATTTCCATTTGTTTTCTTCCTCTTATCGAGCAGTGGTTTAATGTTGCCTGCATTGTGAAGTACCCGGAGCATTTATAGAATTCAGCAGCAATTCCCAAATTCTGAGTACTTTTTCATTGACTAAAAAATGAGTCTTTAATCACTGGCTGACTTAAGCTGGTTTTCAAAGAGTGATACTATTAACTGCCAGCTGTATCCCACAATGATGGATAAGAATAGTGCTCTATTTTATTTTACGTTCTTTTCTTTTTTGTTAATTCAGACCCTGCTCAGAGGAGAGTATATCACCCACATAGATTCCTTGACACTTTGTACTTCAAACAGATGAATTACTTCCCAGCCTGGAAAGCCACCAAATCTCTAAATTGGCATGTTCTCTGAATAATAAAATTCACGTAAGAGGATGATGCCAGGTGGAAGAGGATTTGATAAAAGGGCATTTGAACTTTACAAATGACACAAAATATTTCCCTTCTTAAGAAACTTTAATAAGTAAAAAAGACTCTGTGTGAAACTTTTTATGTTCAATTCCGCTTCCACTACACATTTTAGTGATAGATTATTCTGGCTGTACGTCAGCAGTAGACTAAGCAGTAGATAATTCCAGCTGAAATGTATCTAGTGGCTGAGCCCCCTCCTTCCATCTGAATGTCCTACCTCCAGACACTCTTTCTAGAATTGGACCCGTGAGCCCCTTGTATGGTTCAGAAGCTAAGACTCCTTGCTTCGTAGGTGTGTGGCATCCCTTTTCCTGACGAGGTTTTTGGATCAATCATGTGCTTTTTTTTATCTGATATTCAGGATACAGTGCAGATCCTTTTGGTGAAGTTTCAATGCATTTGTTGTTTGCATAGATCAAAAGCATTCTCCTAGCCCAGTTTAGAACTATTTTAAACCTTGCACCAACCTTAAAAGAACCATAGGACGTACGTTTTGTGCTGGGAAATGGCACATTCTTTATTTTTCCTTCCTAGATACACTTTTCTTTAGAAACAAAACAAATCTCACCAATTTTAAACAGACTTTCAGGTCTTCAGAATCTCTTACTCTAAGTGGATGCATAAAATTCCTGGATGTTTTGAACACTAAAGCCATTTGAATAATGTTATCATGTTTATGCAGGCTCTATCTAAATAGAATGTTATTCCTATCCTTTTAAGATGATGAAAACAAAAAAATTTAATCTTTCGCGAAAATTCTGTATACTTCTTCCAGCTGTCATTGCGTATTTTCCACGGTAGATGGTCACGTTTCTAACTGGATAGTTTTAATTCCAAAGGAGCAATAGTTCCATTCAGGCTCTATTTAGTGGATTAGGGCTCATAGCCATACTCAGAGGTGTGTTTAAGGGACTGATGCTTTCCCAAGGAATAAATGGTTCTGTCATTGTCTTTAAGAGATTACAGATGTATAAACCATAGTAGTTTGGGGAAGATCTAGAAAAAAACTTGGGACCACCACCACCTTGCATATTTAAACTTGACCCATGTCCCAATAAGCCGTATGGTCACAATGTCAGATCAGTCATTTATAAACAAACTGTCCTACAGACAAAAAAAATCTACATATTTTTGTATTGAATGATAAACTGAAATTATCAATAAGCACCTTCTGCCTTTGCAGTAAACTAGGGTCTCATTCAGGGGCTTTGTATTTCGGTGAGGCCTCAGCTTTCTAGAAAAAAAAGCTTTGTGGGTTTCGAGGAGATTCTCTGTCCCCACAGTCCTCACCCCTCTATCTTCACCCCAAGGTAAAATAACTTGGGTAGAAGGGAGTTCTGCATAAGCTCCTTGGATCAGCCATGCATGTACGTGTCGATTCTTACTCTCACCTCTCCTGGGTCACTCACACTGGTTTTCAAAAAAAGGATTACTCATCCTCTGTGAGTTACCAAATAAACACGTATCATATACACATTATACAGTTATACATCTGCATAAGCAAATTATGTGTGTGTGCGCACACAGGTGTACAATCTTCAAAGGCTGCCCTTTTATGGAGTCCCTCGCCCAGAGGATTTGAATGACAGACTTTCCTCAGTGACTAAAGGGAGCTCTTTTCCACATCTGGTCCCAGAGAAAGGCTTTTCAAGGCCACTCACAAACCGTCAGGTCAAATTCTGAAGCAGATGACGGCATTCCGGTTGGTTGGCAGTCACAAATGGCAAGGAGGGCCCATCCATTTTTCATGAAGTTATAATTAACACCCTGTCTGCCTCCCACAGGGTCATCCTTCGGGAATGAAGACCAGCCGGCTCTGAAGGCGGCTCTGCCTTCCAAAGACACACCCAAGGGGGCCAGCCGGGCGGCCCCTCCTGCACCCTCCAGTGTGACAACGCCCCGCAGGAGTTTGCTCCCGGCGCCCAAATCCACATCTGTACCCACTGGTAAGACCATATGAGCCTTGGAGAAGCTCCATAGCCAAGTGCCTTTTCTGCATTAAAAAGTCTTTTCAAACCCTCGTGTCCATCAGTTATGTAGATGGGATGGCAGATGAGTTTCCAGGGGCATTTAAAATCAGTAATAACAATGATACCACTGTTTTCAAGGTACTTTCATGCATTCAGAAGTTTAAATTCTCACAGCTACCTCTCACTTCTCCCCCGACTCTTAACCCATTGAGTCACACAGTTTTGATTCGGGGGGAGGGGGGTGGAGAACAACAAAAAACAAGAATCAAGCTGTGTTAAGCTGATTGGTGTTTGGCTCTGGAGGCCCATTGGACCAAATGTCTGACTGCTCCTCCGGGAGTGAGGCATGGCACCCTACAGGAGCTGCTGCTTCTAGAAGCTTCTAGAAGGATCTGGGAGCTCCCTTCCCCTTCTGGCTCCAGGCTCACACCACCGAAGTTGGAATCCAAACACATATACCCCCGCAAACTTTTTTTTGGAAGATAACTGAGAAAATGGGAATATAGTACTAATATTTTAAGCTTGATGTGGTCATTGTGGTTATTTGTTCACAAGGGTCCTGTTTTAGCCATTGACACATGAAATGATATGCTGTCTGGGATTTGCTTCAGTGTAACTTGGGATGATAGCAGGTGGGAGTCTGTGTGTTTACCAAAGAGGAAGCCCCATTGACCACACATTGCTCACTGTTGAAGCTGGTTAATAGAATATATTAAACTAACTAGACTCTCTCTCTACTTTAGTATATCCTTAAAGTGTTGTGTAATAATACAGTAAAATGTGTCGACAGAGAGGCTATTTTAGTTGAAGGAGAGTTAAATGGAAATCAAGTATGTCACGTATGGTAGCAACAGTATTTAGGCCCATAAAACTTTCATTATTGGGCTACCTGGGTGGCTCAGTTGGTTAAGCATCTGACTCTTGATTTCAGGTCTGGTCATGATCTCACCATTCATGGGATCGAGCCCTGCATCTGGCTCTGTGGCACGGAGCCTCCTTGCGATTCTCTCTCTCCCTCTGTCTGTGCTCCTACTCTGCTCATGTGCGTGCACTCTCTCTCTCTCCCCCTCTGTCTCTCAAAATAAATAAAATTTTTTAAAATTTTTATTATTTTTTCAAATATTTCAGCTTCATAAGGAATTTCTTAAAGCCATGTGATCTTGATAACAGGAATTCTCTTCCACTTTGTAATACTTGATAAAACATTTTAATGTACTGGATCTAATTTGGTCCCCACAGAAACCCTGAGAGGCAGGCAGAAAAATGTTCTTTCACAAAGGAGAGAAGGACAGACTACAACTCAGGGTGTGACACACTTGTCCAAGGTCATCTGATGGCATCAGAAAATAAATGTGTTGTGTATGTTTCTAGTGCTTTTTCCATAATAGTATGACTATTCAGATGGGGGGGAGGGTATCAGAATTCATCTGTCATCCACAGTATGTCTACTAACATCAAGTTCCGTGTTACCCACAAGGTAGTGGTAACAGAATAGCACCAAGGGCTTCTTGCCTCAGGCTAGGTCCTCCTTGAGATGGTCTGGTACAGAGTTCATCTGGTGAGGCCATGACTTCTATGTGGGCTTTTGTTACTCCGGGCTCGTAGCTCAGCATACCGATACATGATCTGCAGGTTTTCCTTAAAATTCTAAATAATGCCTTTAAGAGAAGTAGGAGACTTTTCATAGAAGCTGAAATCATTGTGTGTGTGTGCATGTGTGTCTGTGCGTGTGTGTGAAAACACTCACCTAGCCCTCCCCGAGTGGAGACATGTGTGTGATTTTTTTCCAGAGGCAAAATTTAAGTCTGTGCTTCCTCGGTTTCTTCTTATGATAAGCCATCGCTTTCTTCGTCAACAATTCAAGTATACTTTCTTTCAAGCTGACCTACAGGGCATCCAGTAGATTTACTGGACCTGTTCTTCTAAGTTAAAAATGTTATGATGATGTGATAGTTGCTTTCTTCCCTATTCCAGACCAACGTACATTGTATCGTGGCTCTTCCCTTACCAGTTCACTTACTGGGCTACTGAGTATCTGTTCTGGGGGTAGAATGGTCTGGAGATAGAAAAATGAGTGAGACACAGTTCCTGTCCCAGAAATGTTCACAGGCTGGTGGTAGAGAAGCACAAAGAAATAATTGCAGGAACAGTGTTATAACGAGTTATTATTCTACAGTCTAATGTGGATCATCTTCCTTGGCCTCAGCCAGCCTCATGGGGTGGTTCATGTTGGAGTGCTAGCTGGTCTAAGATATGTTCTGTCATAGCACATCTGGGAGGCTCAATCGGTTGAGCATGCAACTCTTGATTTCAGGTCATGATCCCAAGGTTGTGGGATTGAGCCTCATGTCAGGCTCCATGCTGAGTGTGGAACCTGCTTAAGATTCTCTCTCTCCCCCTCTACCCCTCTCCCCAGCTCGTGCCCTCTCCCTCTCTAAAATAAAAAATTAAAAAGGAAAGAAAAAGATATGTTCTTTCCTTTCCCCATCCATCAAGAATACAAGATCAGTGAGGGAGAAGCCATATTTGCTTTGTTGCCCAGCTAGGGTAAGGAGCCCACACACATTGCTTAAAATCCCAGAGAAAATGGAATCGAGATGTCAGGGAAAGGTATGGTTCAGGAAAATGAAGCGAGAAGCTCATTTTAAAGATTTCAGGACTTGGCCTTCCAAGTTTGATCTAATTCCAACACTGAAGGCTTTCTTGTATTTCAAAGTTATTGCTAAAAGATGAATTTTATCTCTGTGTGTTAGCTTTGGATTTATTCCATTGGTTTGAATTTCTAAGGTTAAATAAAATCTAGTTTCAGAAATAAAATCAGCTTTCACATTGCCTTGTGTCATCAAAGCTTCTTAAAAATCGGAAGGTAGGCATGCAGATTACAATTAAATCCCAAATAATTGGATTTCTTGGGATTGTAAGGTGTTTGGGTATCTTAAGGACTTAGATAATGCCAACCCTTGTTTTTTAACCAGTGTTGTTGGAAACATTTCTGTGATGCAATGCTTCTAATCTTTCCCTTGGTGATTCCAGGCTAATGATGGCAGAGCTCTTGTATCTTTGCTCTGTTATTATTATCCACAATTGTAGTTGCAACATGTACCCACAATAGAAATATCATGGGAGTACGTGGACTGTTACCTTTAACCCAGATTTCTGATGTGAGATTTTTTGTGAGTGACTTTTTTCTGGATCATTCATTCAGGAAATATCAACGTACTTATTTTCAGCCATAGGGTGATTTGGATTCACGGATAATTAGAAAAGTTCTTACTTTTAAGAAGCTTACAATAAGGTAAACAGAGCTATAAACCAATAAATGCAGTGAGAGCAAGAGATCTATAGTCTTTTTTTTTTAATTTATTTTTATTATTTATTTTTGAGAGACAGAGACAGAGTGTGAGCAGGGGAGGGGCAGAGAGAGAGAGAGACACACACAGAGTCCGAAGCAGGCTCTGGGCTCTGAGCTATCAGCACAGAGCCTGATGCGGCACTCAAACCCGCCAACCATGAGATCATGACCTGAGCCGAAGTCGGCTGCTTAACTGATGAGCCACTCAGGTGCCCCAAGAGATCTATAGTCTTATCAGCCAAATTTCAGTTAATTCTAGCAGGCCAAAAATTCAGAGTAAAGTATAGTAAGAAACAATGACCAGAAAAAGTTTAAATTAGATATAATTAGATATAATAGGTTTTATTATTTATTTGATCACTTTCCCTTTGTTATTTATTTATTCATTTTATAATTTATTTATTATTTAATTGCTTTCTGACTTCAGAAGAGACCAGAGTCATGTGCAATAAAGGGCACAAAATAACACAGATTCAAAGATAAAATTTCAGTAAAAACAGGAAAATCCTGATAAAACAAGGCTCAGCTTCCTGAATACAAGATCAAAAGAAGAAACACAATCAAGGAAAAAAAGAGCATGTCATTTCTTCAGAAGAGAGAGACTTACTTCCCAGCATACACTTTTAAGATTTAATTCTGTAAACTAAAAAATATATGTGTTGAACAACATAGTAGGAAACATCTTTGTTGCAAACCATATCTATCCTGATAACAAAATAATTAGAAAATAGTTTAAAACTTTAGAATAGGGAATGCTTTTCTAAACATGATATGAAACCAGGAAATGTTTAAAAACTGATAAATTGAACCACGTAAAACTTTATAATTTTCCACAATGAAAGACCTAGAATTAAGGAGATAGACTGAATGAAAATGCCGCAACAAAGTGTTCGATGAAAATAAACAGGAAAAATAAAACTTAATTAGAAAAACAGGTAGAAGGTGTGAATGGGTAATTCACACAGAAGTACAAAATAGTAGCCATAAACATATGAAAAGATGTTCAAATGCACTAGTAACTAAATACATTAGTTTTTTTTAATGAGATACCATCATTTTTATTTGGATTAGAAAAAATTAGAAAAGTTTATTACAGCCAGCATTAGTAAGAATATGGCAAATGAACACTGTGATAGTATTAATGGAAATATAAATCTGCACAAGCTTGTAGAGGACAAATGGTCATGTATGAAAATTTAAATGTGTAATCCAGTGTCTCTACTTCTGGGAACCTCTCTTACAAAAATTCTTGCTTAGGCAGCAATGATTATAATACTAAAAACTTGGAAACAATCTAAATATGCATCAATATGGAGATATTTAAATAAGCTATGATACATCTATTTACTAGACTGTTGTTTCATCTTTCAAAAGAATGATGGGGACACCTGGATGGCTCAGTTGGTTAAGCATCCAACTTCAGGTCAGGTCATGATCTTGTGGTTCATGAATTCAGGTCCCGCATTGGGCTCTCTGCTGTCAGCACAGAGTCAGCTTTGGATTCTCTCTCTTCCTCTCTCTGCCCCTCCTCTGACTGCTCTCTCTGTCTCTCAAAATAAATCCATAAACTTCAAAAAAAAATTTTTAAAGAATGAGACAGACCTATATGAGTTATATGGAAAGATGTCCATAATATATTGCTAAAGGATGGAAGCTGCAGAATAGCCCATTTTTGCCAAACCTGAAATAAAAATAAATTTTTTATGTATATCTTTTTGTGTAGTTACTGAAAAAAAGAGTAGAAAGCATCATTTAAGTAAATAACAGCTATTGTCAGTGTGGGGTTTAGTGGGAAGAATAATTGCAATAGGAAGAAAGAATGTTCATTTTTCACTTTGATCTTCTTTCTCTAGTGTTAGAACTTTTCCGTACTTTTCCATGTTTTCATTTAGCAATGAAATATATTAAAATAACTCAATAAAAACAGGATAGTAATTTGCTCTGAGAAGGAGGCTCTGGGTGGCTCAGTCAGTTAAGCGTCTAACTCCTGGTTTCGGCTCAGGTCATGATCTCACGGTCTGTGAGTTGGGATTCTGTCTCTTTCTCCCTCTTTCTGCCTCTCCCCAGCTCATGCTGTCTCTCTGAAAATAAATAAATAAACTTAAAAAAAACTTAAGCTCTGTGCCATGCTAACTATTCTTATTCCAATGGAGACCAATTAATTCCATTTATTAGAATAACTACCATTGAATTACATCTTAGCGATTGAGTTCTTCTTCCTAGGTCAGTGCTGGTGACCTCCCATAGTGTCCCTCAGACCCCCTACAGTAATTCTGTAATCTGTCCATGCTCTTCCTTTCCCGGGTTTTCAGACATAAGCTGAGAGCTAACTAGTACACCATAGTAAACTTGATTAGAGATATAATATGTGAGCAACTCACGTAATATTGTCTTCCTGTTTGGTTAATAATGATCACTACCTCAGGGCACCTGGGTGATTCAGTGGGTTAAGCATCCAACCTTGGCTCAGGTCATAATCTCGCAGTTTGTGGGTTCGAGCCCTGCATCGGGCTCTGTGCTGACAGCTCAGAGCCTGGAGCCTGTTTCAGATTCTGTGTCTCCCCCTCTCTCTGACTCTCTCCCACTCATGCTCTGTCTCTCTCTCTCTCAAGAATAAACATTTTAAAAAAATTTTAAATAATGATCACTACCCCATAGACATTGGTGTGGTGACAACAGAAAGTTGTAGTGTTTAGTGCTAATGGTTAAAAAAGAAAACGTGCTGAACATCCTGTCCATAGCTGTTGGAAGAATTTTAGAAGCTTAGCCATGGTCTCTCAATAGTCCTTTTTCTCAAAATTTTCATGAAAAGTTTTCCTGCTGTTCATGTCAAATACAAAATCTCAGCAGTGCCCTGATCCCTATAATTTTACATGAATTTCAGCTTTATCCGTTGCCCCTTCAAACTGGTTTGCAGTTGTTATAGCAAATAGGAAAATATTTTCAGTTGAAAATATTGATTTGAAGATAGATGACTTCTTGGTCAATATGCCCTCTGATTCTGTCATGTTGACGTGATGTATTACAGAAAATGCAGTTGCTTTATTCACCCTACAGAATGGAAGGATTTCCTATTATATAGAAAATGAACAGTTGGTATCTTGTCAGAGAAGAGAAGAAAAAAAAGAAAAAACTCTGGGAATAGCAAGGCCACTATTCTACTTGTATTATAACAATTCTGTTTGACTAATTTAAAAGTAGATTCCTATTTCTGAATTAAATTCCACAAATTTAGATATTTGCGGGCAAACTCTAATTTAAAAGTACAAGTGTCTAGTCAACATTATTTGAGCGAGTCCACTGAACTCAATGAGCTGCTGAAGCAGATCCACCCCGCTGTCCCTCAAATCTGGCCAAACACCATTTCCCCTCTCTGAGCACACCTTAAATGAAGAGGTTGAAGAAGAGCTTGCTGAAATCAAGTACTCTGCTTTAGAAAAAACAGCAGGTGAAAGGATTGCTTTAAGTGCTATTAGAATCTCAGCTCTAGCTTGACGTGGGGATTGTTGTTACTGTAACCTGTGATATATGCTCTTTTAACATAAACAGCTCCAAGTTCATGTTGTGCTCTGATCACAAGAGTCATGGCGTCCCTCAATGTGGACTCAGGCGTGTTCACAAACCTCCCAGGAGGAGCACCCGAAGGAGACAAGGTGGAAGCAATTAGGTTGTCTGGATCTTCATCATGGAGGGTGTTATTGCTTTGTGTCCACTGTGTTCTCCCTGAGGCTGAGTCTCCGTTGCAGTCACTTATTTGTCACTGTGAAGCCAGCAGGGGAACCAGCAATAGCTTGGGGACAGAGGAGTTGATAGTGGAGTAGAAGTGTTTAGAAAGAATCTCTGTTGGAGGAAAACGAAAGCAATAAGTTGGAGGCCATTCCTTTGCGTGAGGTCACGGAGACAGGAAAATATCATGGGGATGATGTATGGAATGTCTGGAAAGAGGGTCTGTCCACTTCATCATTCTAAGAGTCGTGTTCCTGGGTGTCCCGGAAGGCCTGTTTTCTGTTCTTTCTGGCCTTCAGTGGGGAGGTTCCCCGCCCCTCCCAGTAGGCCAGGAAGTGCTGTGAAGCACAAGCTATGACACCAGAGTCAACTCTTAGCCATCCTAGGGAGTGAGGACAGGTGAAATTTGGTTGCATGAGCATCAGCTCTTTCAGCAAATGTTTACTGAGCCCCTTCTTTGAGTTGAGCCCTGTGCTGGGTACTTGGGGAAATCATGATGTAGGAGACAGACAGTTTTTGTCCCTATGGATCCGAGGGTGTAACAGAAGAGAAACATAGAATCTGTACTTACATGATTAATTATTTAATTACAGTTATGCTAAGTGCTGTGAAAGGGAAATGAGTATACAAGAAGGCATATCATGTAGACATAATGTTGAGTGCAGAAAACCCACAGGCACAAATCGAAACGATCAGTAGAAGTTGCCAGACAGCAATGATAGGGAGCAGCATCCCATGCAGGTCAACCATAAGAATACGGTTCTTTGTAAATATTAGAGGCTCCCCAAGGCTCCCCCACCCACCTTAAGATCTTGGACCAGTGCTGCTAACAATTAGATCTGAAGCTGAAAATCTGTGTACCCTTCTCTTCCCTTCCAACCCTTTTATGAAGGAACTTGCAAAAGACAGCATGAAAAGAAAATTGCATAGAAAATTTGTAGCTGCTTCATCAGTTTCTGATTTTATGGGTGAGTCCACCTTGACTTTAATGATAACATAAAAGTTGTCCCTTAAGGAGTTCATGGGGTGTTTGATTTTTGTTGTTGTTGTTTTCTTAGGGCTCTTGAGTTTTAAACGGCTAACCGCCTCATCTTCTATTTCCAGTTTAGTGGTGTGCTCTTTCACAATTATAATTAAATGCCCCAGAATGATCTAAGGGAAAAGATACATTTATCTTCCTCTGCTGTATCTCAAATTCTTTTGTTAAAACAACAAGAGGGGCACCTGGGTGGCTCAGTCAGTTTAAGCATCTGACTTTGGCTCAGGTCATGATCTCCTGGTTTATGAGTTCGAGCCCCACATTAGGCTCTGTGCTGACAGTTCAGAGCCTGTTTGAGATTCTCTCTCTCTCCCCCTCTCTCTGTCCCTGCCCCACTTGCTCTTGCTCTCTCTCTCTCTCAAAATAAATAAATAAAAACTTTAAAAAAGATTTTGGGTGATCTGGGAAGCATTATGGAACACCCGTAGTACCAGAGGAGAATTCATAAAATGCCATGCTGTTAAGCCACCTGCAGAGCGTGAAACTTCTTGTTTTGTGGCAGCTCCTCAAAAGTAGGGCACAAAAACCCAACTTTCCTTTAAGAGTATATCCACAGATCTGAAAGGTTACACACCTGGTATTTCACCCACTCCGTTTGTCAGCTTCGAAGAGCTATGGGAGCTGGTCCAGCAATAATTAATGCAAATGGTCCTTGAGAGCTGCGTTTTCCATTGTGATTTCTGACATTTATGTGTTCAGCATTCTGCCTACTGTGCTATAAATGCATTGTTATGCAAATTGCTACCATGATGTAGTGCAGTCTCTTAGCATGAGGAACATGGAACTTTTAATTACATGTCAGTGTTTAAAACTTTTCCTTTCCTTCCAGATTTATATATTCTACTTGCTAACTTACACTGATGAAATGCCTCCTACTAATTACGGTCTTTGGGGGGAGTAGGGAAAAAAATGCAAATATAAGAAAGAGACAACTGCCAGTCATCTATTTTCTAAGATAACTGAAGAATAGCACATTTCTCGGACAGGACAAAGCCTTTTTTTTTTTAAACTTTTTTTTTTAATGTTTTATTTATTTCTAGGAGAGAGAGAGACAGCATGAGCAGGGGAGGGTCAGAGAGAGGGAGTCACAGACTGAAACAGGCTCCAGGCTCTGAGCTGGCAGTCAGCACAGAGCCCGACGCGGGACTCGAACCCACGAACCGCGAGATCATGACCTAAGCGAAAGTTGGACGCTTAACCGACTAAGCCACCCAGGCACCCCAGTGCAAAGCCTTCTTATGTTTCATTTTTAATCCATTCATCAGCATATTGGTGTTGAGAATACTTTGGGTCCCCCGTGTTCTAATCAACAGTCACCCAACCAGCCACGCCGACAGGTGTCCAGATCCTTCCCTCCCACCCTTCCCCACTGCTGGCAGAGCACCTCACCTTTCTAAACACAAATCTAGTACTGCTCCTCCCCTGCAGGGGACCTCTTAGTGGCTCCTCATTACCTACAGGCACAGACACCGCATGTAACAACTAACCCCAGGTCTCTCTCAGGCAGGGACAACACCAGGGGTTGCTGTCGCACAAAGTAAACTTTATTTGTAATAAGTCATAACTGCACTTATTGAGTTCTTACTGCATGCTCAGCCATGCCCCCATCTCCTTTCTTTCTCACTTTTAACTGTTCTTAACCCCGTTGTATAGATTAGGAAGCTGGATTCGAGAAATTAAATAATTAGCCAAAGGTAACAGAGCCAGGTGTCGGGGGTGGAGTCAAGTCCGGGTAACTGACTGTGGAGCCCCCAAGTGTGCCCCGTGCCCATCTCGTAGCCCTGGCACTGGGTGGTCCTGACAGTGATGGCCCTCATCACGTGGCAGCTGTGGCCAACACCACGCAGCAGAGGACCAGCCTGCCTGCTGCACTTCTGTGTCCATGACTGGGGGGGACAATGACAGGTTATCAGATCTTTATTTAAATTTTAAAAACAAGGGGCGCCTGGGTGGCTCAGGCGGTTAAGTGTCTGACTTCAGCTCAGGTCATGATCTCACAGTTCGTGGGTTCAAGCCCCGCGTCGGGCTCTGTGCTGACAGTTTAGAACCTGGAGCCTGCTTCAGATTCTGTGTCTCCCTCTCTCTCTGTCCATTCCCTGCTCGCCCTGTCTCTCTCAAAACTAAATAAAACATTTTAAAAAATGGATCCTTTTTAAAAAATTGGCTTTAGGTTTTAAAAAACAAAAGCCACCTTGGATATCTTTCTGTTTCCACGTGTTTTTTGTTTCAGTGAATGGAGCAACTTCATCAGTAAGCTGTGGTGAATTCCTATCACGTAGGATTTGGATGACAGAGGAAATGGCTTTGAAGTTAGATGCAGATTCCTGGTGCTTTGGTCATACCACTAATAGCTATGTGACCTTGATTGAATTACTTAACCTTTCTGACCTCAGATACCTCACTGGAAAATGGACAGGAATAACAACCTTGTTCCATAATGATTTCATACACTGAGTACAGTGCTTATAATCTATCGGTTCTAAACAAATATTTATAATAAGTTACTGCTGCTAATAAGTACCATTTTTTGCAGACTTGGTAAGTGCCTGGCACTGTGCTAAGCACTTTTAATGTATTATACTGTTGTATTCCCACTACAGCCTGTGGGATAGCTTCTGTTTGTAGTGCCCATTTTATACCTGAGGAAACAGAGCTCAGAGAGTTTAAGTAACCTGCCTAAATTCACACAACTAAGCCAACAATAGAGTTGAGTGTCTGGGCCCTCAACAGATAAGCTAATATATTCTAAGCAACCTCCCCGTATGTGTTTTACCTAACTTCAAAATAATTGGTATTTATAACCACAGATTCTAGTCTATAATGTCTGTTCTCTCACTTGTGCGTTAAACTATCAAGTTAATAATCAGTTTACATTTGAAATAGATTGTCAGATATTATCATGAAAGATGATCTTAACATATTAAGTTGTTTAAAAGGTTACAAAATTATATTGTAACGTATACAAGTTAGTGCAAAGCAAAATAGGCAAAACAGGAACAAAAGACTTGGCCAGCGTTCCACAAAAGCCAAAAAGCAAATGTCCCATACATGTATGAAAAGGGTGTTGAACTGCCTTCATAACCCAGAGAATGCAGTTCAAATCACAGTGGGATGTACACACATCAGAAAGGCGACCTTTTAAAATCTGACCTTCCCAGGGCACCTAGGTGGTTCAGCTGGTTAAGTGTCCAACTCTTGATTTCAGATCAGGTCATGATCTCACGGTTCATGAGATCCAGCCCCATGTCCAGCTCCGGGCTGACAGAGTGGAGCCAGTTTGTGATTCTCGGTCCCTCTCTCTCTTTCTCTCTCTGCCCCTTCCCTGCTCTCTCTCTCTCTTTCTCTCTCATTCTCAAAAATAAATAAATAAACCTTAAAAAATGATAACAAAAAAATCTGACCTTCCCTACCGCTGGCAGGGTCTCCTGCCGGGAGACCGGGAAATGGACATTGCCTCTTTGGAAGACAGTGTGTCGTTGTCTTAAATCGTTTGCACCTGCCTTACATTAGGGATTCCGCCTGCACACATATGAGAAACACATGCACACAATTATCAGGAGACACATACAAGTACATTGAAAGCAGCATTGCTAACAACTGGGAACTTCAGTTGGAACAACTACACTGTGATATATACACACCACGAATCACTGTTTGGCAATGACCGTGGACTAGGCCTGCATGAATGTTGCAGTGTTTAGTTAAAATTTGGAAGACACAGTATAATTACTGATTGTACAGTTAATGAATAAGGGTGCCGGGTGGCTCGACTGGTTAAGCGTCTGACTCTTGATTTTGGCTCAAGTCATGATCTCACAGTCTTGATATTGAGCCCCACATCTGGCTCCGCGATGGGCATGAAACCTGCTTAAGATTCCCTTTGTCTCTCTCTCTCTCTCTCTCTCTCTCTCTCTCTTTCTCTCTCACTTCCCCGGCCCTCCCCTTCTCAAAAAATAAAACTAAAGTTTATAAGTAGACTTAAGGATATTGCTTAAGGGTGCATGTAGAATAGCAAGGAAAAGCAAGGAATAGCAAGGAAAAGTAAGAAATAATGACTGAAAAGAGAATGACAGTGGCTTTCTCGGGTGGGAAAGCCGACACGAAGAGCTTTGGTGGCAGTAATGTTCGAATGTTCCAGTTCTTGACCTGAAGAACAACTTCATGAGTGTTTGCTTTTAATTACTTATTAAACTGTACAACTAAGTTTTAAGCATTATTTTTTACAATACAAAGTGTTTAATACTGTATTTTAGTATTTTATTAAGAAAAAATATATATACACATAATGTGGTCTGAAGCAATGCATTTCAGTGGGTTCATAGTGGTTGTTCCCAGGTGAGGAAATGGCACAAATGAAGAAAGTGTGTATTTTCTCATTTTTCTACAATGAGCATATATCATTTTATTAAGAAGGAAATAACGTATTTAAATATTTATTTACATGTCATGATGAGTCTTGATCTGTCGCCTTAAGCCACATGACTTAAACTGTACGCAGTGGCCACCAATAACAGTTTAACTTCCTGTTTACTTTCTGTTTTTTTCACTAGTCATCATTCCATTCATTGGCCTCAATCTCATTTATAGTTTCCCATTTATAAAAAAGAAAATAAGAAGGATATGTGTAGCATGTTAAGTGTTTAAGCGAACAGTAGTATTTTTTAGCCTTACATTGGATTTTCAAGGGAATTCAGAAATGCTGGATGGAAACAGTTCACCTTGCTGGTGAAGTGAGAGATGCTAGGAGGACCAGAGACAAGGGAGGCTGGACTCAAGAAGCAAACCCTTCAGTCCCATATCCTACCCTGCTGGCCCTGTGTGGACTGTCCCTGGGCCCCACGTACCTTTGCCCATGATCCCTCACCCCACTGTCCCCTTTTCTTCTTGGCGATTCTTCTGCATACTTCACATCTTAGCTCAAGAGTAGCCTTGGAAGAAGTCCTACCTGGCTCCTTCCTGGAGCTCCCAGAGAGAAATCTTTCCTTGGGCCTCCAAGCTGCCACTTGCTACATTATCTTGTCATTACTTATTTTACATTCTGACTAATTGGTGAATTTCAGGGGGAGGATTTTGTCTTTTCACCTTGAAATCTGTAATAGCTGATACCATATAAAGTACAGCAAAGCCACCCAGTAAATATATGATGAATGAATGAATAAAGGAATGCAGAGGACCTTTTAAGGAATTAATAGTTAAGAAAATAAGGGGGCTGAGGCAGCCTATGGAGTAAAATGCAGAATAGTAACATGAGGGTTCTTATTTAATATTAAGTAGACCAAGCTAGGGATTTTTATTTACATGTGGAAAATCTAAGTGCTGAAAAGCACAATCTTATTATCTCCAATTAATGTAAAAGCAAATTATTGGGTCGAATGAGACCAATAATCCAGACCATTTCTTTCATTTAGGCTCATCTAACTCAAATTGCCACAATAAATAAAACCCTTACATCTGTTTGTATAGTTTCAAAAATACAAAATATTTTTCCCACCACCACTTACTTATTCACATTTTCTCAGTACCTATTAGATCATGCAGTGTCTTGATTCCCCAGGAGAGCTGGTTATTTTCTTCCCACAAATCCATCATACTCAGAGCTTTACTCATTTTGTTTCTAACAGTGTGTAAAATGATTTCTCATTACTCACTTAGGACATGCCTGTTTATTATGTAGAGAGAGCAAGGTGTTAGAGAAGAAATAAGAAGGAGAAAATAAGAGGTTTCAGAATGTCAGGAATTCCTCTAATCTCAAGGTTGATTATATTTCCCACGGAGGAAGAACATAATTAGTTAGTGATAATACTATTTGTTCTTAAATGTTTACCGAGTGGGCAATTTCTCCTGTATGTATTGTCTAATGGGAAATATAAACAGGTGGAAGGTCTAGAGTATAATAAAGTTGGAGCCGCAGAGCATGATGGCAGCACCTAGAAATCTCTAGGTTGAGATCTGAAGGATAAGCCGGAGCAGAGCTGACTGGAGATGAGAGGATGAAGGGGCTGCTTCAGATTCAGAGCAACACTGGTCTGAATTAAGTTACGGTAACTATGAGAAAGGAAGTGGACTAAATTTAAGAGAGCTACGTGATTATGTTTCACAGGATTTGGTATTTTATTACATGTGAAGAAGTGAGAAAGAGGGAGGAGATGATGATAAAGTCAACATTTCTGATTTAAGCAAAAAAAAAAAAAAAGTCTTTGCTGAGAGAAAGTGGGACTGAAAAGAAGTTTTGTTGGGTGACAAAAACTTCAATTTTGGCTATATTGAGTGTCCTATGCATCAGAGATATCCCAAAAAAGACATTTATATATAGAATATATATGTATTTGGAGTACAAATAGTAAGAGTTCCATAAAAAGGAAACAGAGAAGTCAGAGGGGAGGAATTTGCCAAAGTAACACTTCAGGAATTTCCTCAAACTCATAGGAGATGATTTGCAGACTAAAAGAACCTACCAAGTGCCCAGTACACTTAATGAAACAGACCCACACCAGGATCCATCAGTATGAAATTGCACAACACTGGGAAAAAGAAGAGGCACCAAGACCTTCCCAAGAGAGCAAACAGATCACATGCAAAAGGTTGGAACTTAGAATGGCATCAAACTCTTCAATAACAACCCTCCAAGCTGAAGGAGAAATGCCTTCACAGTTCTGGGGGAAATGATTATCACATTAGAATTCTGTATTAAGCCAGTCATTTGTATAAAGAAATTTTTAGCCATGGATGATGTCAGATAATTTGCCTCCTATGCACATTTCTCTGGAACCTCAAAAACAAATATGCTTTACCAGAATAAGGAAGCAGATCAAGAAAAAGGAAGACATGAGGTCCAGAAAAAAGGAACCCAGTGTAGGAAAGAGGCAAAGGAGGGGCTCCTGGGTGGCTCAGTTGGTTAAGTGTCCAACTTTAGCTCAGGTCATGATCTTGCAGTTTGCAAGTTTGAGCCCCGCGTTGGGCTCTGTGCTGACAGCTCAGAGCCTGGAGCCTGTTCAGATTCTGTGTCTCCCTCTCTCTCTGACCGTTCCCTACTCATATGTGTCTCTCTCTTCCTTTCTCTTTGTCTCTCTTTCTTTCTCTCAACAATAAACAAACATTACTTAAAAATAAAATCTTTTAGGGGCGCCTGGGTGGCTTAGTCGGTTAAGCGTCCGACTTTCGCTTGGGTCATGATCTCGCGGTTCATGGGTTCGAGCCCCGCGTCGGGCTCTGTGCTGACTGCCGGCTCAGAGCCTGGAGCCTGTTCTAGTCTGTGACTCCCTCTCTCTCTGACCCTCCCCTGCTCACGCTGTCTCTCTCTCTCTCTCTCTCTCTCTCTCCTAGAAATAAATAAAACATTTAAAAAAAATAAAATAAAATCTTTTAAAAATAATTAATTTTAAAAAAGAAATAGCATAAACCTGTTACTTAGATATATAAAGATAAATACTAGCAAAAATAGCTGAAAAAATTGAAAGTAATGAATATGAATTGGAAAGTGTGATACTTTCCAGTTTTCTTTAAAGCCTATGGAATGATCTTTTAGAAAGGCTCAGATGTTGAACTTTACTTTTTTAGGTTAAAAAGAGGAATGCAGGGCGCCTGGGTGGCCCAGTTGGTTAAGCGTCCAACTTCGGCTCAGGTCATGATCTCACAGTTTGTGGGTTCGAGCCGCACGTCAGGCTCTGTGCTGACAGCCAGCTCAGAGCCTGGAGCCTGCTTCGCATTCTGTGGCTCCCTCTCTCTGACCCTCCCCTGCTCACGCTGCCCACTGCCTCAGAAATAAATGAAACATTAAAAAAATTTTTTTAAGAAAAAAAAGAATGCAAACAAGATGAGGACAAACAGAGTTACTGATCTGTGTTGTGGCTGCAGTTCTAGCTGGTGGCTGTATATCCTATGGCCCTGTGTCATTATGTCTTCAGCTGGACTAATGGAAGGGGATAGCTCAGTTAAGCCAGGCTGGATTCTGTATACAGTGTGACCATTAGTGATTTCTGCTCCCTTTGTGCTATTAGAGCAAAAGTGTAAAGAGGAGGATAGTAGAAGTGAAGGACATTGGGATCAACTTTAGATTGCATAGGAAAGAAGGTGAAGACAGAAAGAGCCTATGAGTTTGGGGGTAAAGAGATTCAGTCTAGATTAGAGACATAGACAGCCGGAGTGGCAATAACAAAGTGAGATGCCTGGAGGATAGATGATTGTGTTCCAAAAGTGGGGTATGTTGAATTTCAGCGGTGAAGTTCTAGTTGATGATAGGGTCCAGGGTGGTACCCAGGGTTCCTGATCAAAGGTGCCTGGCAGGAGTATTGGATGTCAAAGGACTGAAAGGCTGGGATGGCAGATGAGTTATGCGGGAGCTCAGTGACATTTCTAGAATGATGGCAGGACCTGGGGTAAAGAGGAAGCCCATACCTGGGGGTAAGTGAGGGACAGGAATCTTGCTGCAGGTGACAACAGGGAACAGTGTTAGTGTAGAGCAGGCAGAACTGTAGAATCTCAAAGGAAAATCATTTTCAAGTGAGTGTGGAGGCTTCAAGTTCTCGTGGGATATTGGATAGTTTGAAGGGGACCTCCAGACTCAAAGATCAATTGGGTGAGGAGGAAAAGGATAAGTAGTGATGACCATTGGAGAAGTTTGCTCTGGAGAGAGATTGACAATGCAAGTAGAAGAGGGGGATAATTTACCAAGGGGTAAGGAGATCCACACAGTGTAGACCTAGGGTCAGAGAAAGGAAGGTTGAGTCACGGACGGAAAGGAAGTAAGGATTCACTGACCTCCACGTTTAGAAAACAAATGGCTTGAGCCATTCCCTGGTCTCTGAGTCCCAGCCCAAAATAGAAGACCTTCATAATCTTTGTCTTCCTGCCCTCTCCCCGGACTCCATTCTTGAGCATTCTCACCCCGACCCCATCCTGCTTCCTTTTAGACCCTCACATGGGGTCAGATTCACCTGGATTCATTGTGCTTCTGAGTACAGGTGGGCAGGCAGGCCAGAGGATTCATTACATCTAAGGGCTCACTGGGGCCATTGCAGTACAATGAAATGCAGGCTAAAATGAGGGAGGGAAGAAGTCACAGGTAGATCCTGGCTCAGTCGTGTACTGGTAAAAGTGGGTATGTTACAACCTCCATATCTTCCATTTTTTCATTTGCACGGTAATGATACCAGTAGCAATAGCAACAGTTTAGGGGTGGGATACAGCGAGATAGTATACACGGAAGCAGCTGCAAGCTAGTTCTTGGCATTTATTATTTTTTTAATATTTATTTATTTTTCAGAGAGAGAGAATGAGAATGAGTGGGGAGGGGCAGAGGGAGAAGGAGACACAGAATCTGAAGCAGGCTTCAGGCTCTGAGCTGTCAGCACAGAGATCAACAAGGGGCTCAATCGCACGAACCGTGAGATCATGACCTGAACTGAAGTCGGACATTTAACCCACCAAGCCACCAAAGCACCCCTAGTTCCCAGCATTTATAAGTGCTAAGGATGTATACATTCAACGAAAGTATATCCTCCATGACAGCCCACGCCATTCTCTTTCACTGGAATAGTACCTGCTGCATATTTGGTGCTTTATACTGGATGAGTGAGACTATGTTGGGGGTGATATATATTTGATATGTTCCTATCTAGATAATGTTTCTGTGCTTTATTCTATTCAAACTCTATAAATCTCCCCTTGAAATGTTCCCACATTCCATTTGTCTTATAAGTGGCATCAGAATCCCCACTTTCTGATTACATCATTCATTTTTTCCAATTTACCTCCTTTCAGTTACGTTGGCACAACAATTATTACTTGCATTGTTGCCACATTCACATTTCATTTTTCTTTGGGCCCCTCCCCATCTTCCTTCCATGGCTTTTCACGTTCCTTGTCTGAGAGTCCATCTAGAGGGTCAGGAAAGGATCAACCCCTTCACCTTGGCTTTGACAGGTGCTTGGCGTGAGAATGTTGGACTGGTGGGGGATAAAGTCTATTGCTGTGTATATTTCTTTATCCTTTTTGTTCTTATCTTTCCTCACTTTGCTGAGATTTACCTGCATGTGTGGCCTATTGTTCAGAGCCTATAAAAATGCTCTTTGTTGTTTTGACATGCTTATTTATTTCATGAAACAAGTATATAGCATCCCAGTGACCATTCTCTTATATCTGATTTTTTCCCCCATTCTGAAGTGTTCAGTCAGGACCCTGAATGACCCTCTGTCAGTTGTCATTTCATTCTGTTGTTAAGATGACAGCCACATCCTCAGAGCAGGCCCATCGTTCTCAATCGGGCAGCTTTCCTCAGATTCTCACAGCTGCCAGGCACGTGGCCTCTGCCTCAAGCCCCCATGATGAACAGGGTGTGAGTCACTTTTATGATGTCCAGTTCAAGGATAAAACACGAAACGGGTCTTCTCCTGGCAGTTGCCACACTCACTCATGTCACTGTGGAAGGCCCTGGCCACATGAGAAACTGACCTTTTACACTATCTTTTTTCTTTTGCTGAGCCACTGTGTATAGATTTCTAGGCACAGCCTTTCAACTTAGACCTTTGGAATGCTCTTTTGCTGCTTTATATATAGTGAAACACTTTAGGACTCTTTGAACTTCCAATAATTGTCTGCACTGGGATGGATATTATAGTAACAGGGTTTCAAAACTATGAAATTATGGGGTGCCTGGATTGCTCATTTGATTAAGCATCTAACTTCAGCTTAGGTCAGGATCTCACGGTTCATGGCTTAAAGCCCTGCATTGGGCTCCATGCTCACAGTGTGGAGCCAGCTTGGGATTCTCTCTCTCTCCCTCCCTCCCTCCCTCCCTCCCTCTCTTTTTNTAAATAAATACACCTTACTTTACTTCACTGGAATAATACAACCACACCAAAGGAAAGGATAAAAGCTAGTTTAAGTAACTTTTGAACACAGTTCAAAGTATATGTAGTTTGAGTATATATATCTTCATCTAAAGAAAAACATGTGGGGTGCCTGGGTGACTCAATAAGTTAGGTGTGTGACTCTGGTTTCGGCTCATGTTATGATCTTGTGGTTCATGGGATCAAGCCCTTCTTCGAGCCCTGTGCTGACAGTGCAGAGCCTGCTTGGGATTCTCTCTCCCCTCTATCTCTGCCCTTCCCCTGGTGTGTGCTTTCTCTCGAAATAAATAAATAAATAAATAAATAAATAAATAAATAAATAAATAAAGCTTTTTAAAAAAATCTATAAACTTATGGGGCACCGTGGTGGCTCAGTTGGTAGAATATCTGACTCTTGATCTCAGGGTTGTAAGTTTAAGCCCCACACTGGGTATACATCTGCTTTAAAAACAACAACAACAACAGCCATAAAATTATCCTCTGATACCAGTGAAGCTGGCATTTCTTCCCCCTCCTAGCCCCTTCTCCCTCCCACCGTTAAAGCTCCCCCAGTAGGGCTCTGAATTTTATACGCGTACATTCTTTTGTATAGCTCTGAATCTCCGTGTACAGAAGGTACACACTGAGGTACACAGGCAGTTTTGACCAATTCAGAACCCATAAGAGATGAGCATGTATATGTATTTGTGAAGGGGCTGTCTTCTTTAACTGGCACTTTCAGCTCTTGTCTGGTAGCAAGTCACAGAAACCCAATCAAACAGCCTTAGGCACAAAAGAATGCAAACTGTCAGAAGGATTTTTGGTTCATGTAACTGAAAAGCTCAGGGGCTATGGCTACCGTGAAGTAGGGCTGTACCCAGGTCCTTAAACAGTGGCACTGTTTTTTGTCTCCAGTCCCTTACACCCACTGTCATGGCTGCTTCCCAGAGGCCTCCCCACGTGGGGACAGAGGCAGTCAATGGCAGTTCAGGCTTACATCCCACCAGTTTACACAACTGTCAGAAAAGGAGTTCTTTTCTGGCAAGTCCAGCAAAATTGATAAGCTAAGGCCCTCATTACCCCCACCTGGATTTTGTTTCTACTCTCAAACCAGGGTGCTCTGTGCCACGAGCATGATGTAGAGCTCTGATTGGGCAGGGCTGGGTCACATGCCCACCTCCAGATCCAGGTGGGGTCAGCCCCCCCGGCCCCCCCCACCAGCCACATGAGCCATGGGGAGGGAAAGGTTAGTTCCCCCAAGTGAACATGGCTGCTGTTAAAAGAAGCTGATCAGGCCAAACAAGAGATGTCCATAGTAGTATGTAGTCCACACCGGGGGAAAGGAAACAGGGAAAGCTGAATGGGGTTTAAGGAATGGCACCTATTCAAGAGGACTTGGGGAAATTAGTAAAATCTTCATAAATAAGTGACAGAGATTCAGGGGACTAATATAGACCAAGAAATCAGTGCCTCTTTGGCAAGTAAAAAGAGTTTTCTCATTTATTCATTTGGGTAGACAAAGAGGCCATGACAGGCCAAATAATGGCTCCCAAATATGTTCTCTGCCCTAATCATTGGAACTGATGTGTGTTACCTTCCATGACCACAGGGTCTTTGCAGCTGTGTGCTTAAGGGAAGGGCCTTGAGATGAGGAGATCATCCTGAATTAGCTGGATGGACCCAGTGTAATCACAGGAGTCCCCATAAGAAAAAGTCAGGAGCAGTTAGAGAAGGAGATGTGAGGAAAGAAGTGGAGATCGAAGTGATGTGTCTTGAAGATGAATGAGGGGGCCACAGACCAAGGAACACTAGAAGCTGGAAAAGGCAAGGGAACAGATTCTCCCCTGAAACTTCCAGGAGAAATCAGCCCAGCTGACACGTTGATTTTAGCCCAGTAAGACTGATTCCATGCTTCTGGCTTCCCAGAATTATAAGAGAATCCATTTGTGTTATTTTTAAATCACTCATTTGTGGTCATTTGCCCCCGTGGCCACAAGGAATAATACAGAAGCCTTCAGTGAAGAGCTGAGTTTGAGGACGATCGGGGGTGGACCAGGCAGACAAAGGACGGATGGAGCACCAGCCTAAGACAGCCGAGTGAAACACAGATGTCATGTGGACACCTCACTGTCACTCCAGGGGCGGGTGGGAGAGGAACCCGGACCCCGGAGGTGGCACATCTCACGCCACAGAGTTGGGGCTTGCTGCCAAAGCCCATGGAAAGCTTTGGAAAGGCTTTAGAAGTAAAATCATGTGATCCGTTGATGATTAAGAGAGGTCAGTCATCCCGGCACCCGTCGGAAGGATGAGTTAGGTAAACGTGAAGAAAGTTAGACACAGGACAGAGAAATCACTTAGGAGAATTTTATAGCTGGCCTAGCGAGAACTGAGCTGAGGTTAAAAGTGAGAATGGGTACACGGCCAGATTGAAGAGCCGCTTTACAAGGCAGCAGGTAGTGGCTGATCAGATATGGGAGCGTAAAGAAAAGGACTCGCTGGCGTCTGGCTTCAGTGACCAGGGGAACAGCCGGCCAGGAAAGAAAATCTAGGAAGAGAAGTAATTAGAGAGGAAGAGAATTTGTTCCATTTGGGGCGTGGTAATCTGGTTGTCTGGTAGGTTGTGGTCATGTCTAATTGGCAGCTAAAACCAGGTCTGGATCTCAGGAAGGATGTCGGGGCCCATCTGGATTGGAAATGGCAGAGTTGATAGTCCTCAGTGTGTGCAACTTGGTGGTACGAGCACGGCGAGGGTCAGGAACAACCAGAAATGTGGACAGGGGAAGGCTGAAGCAGAATCCTGGGACAGCTTTACTCAGGTGCAGGCAAAGGAGGAAGGCCCAGAGAAGGAGAGAGAGAGTGGCCAGATGCACAGGAAGTAAACCATGAGACCACAACCCATTCTGCCGTTTCTAGATAGTCCAAGTTCTTACGGAGTTATATCAGAGCTTATGGTGTGCTTAAAAAACATTGAGGCTGAGTCTGGACCACAAGAAAGCTGCAAAAAGTACTGAAAGTCTTGACTGATTGCTGTAATTTTCTGTGCCATCAAGAATTCCCAGAACCACACAAGAATTTGCTAGGCAGCGTTGCATTCCTAGGGGAGGGACCGTGAAACCTTCCATCAACGTTGTTCTTACAGAATTGGTCGCACTGGGCTGGATTCTCTCCTTATCCTTTCATGGATCAGACAAATTATTTTCATTTTGGTTTTGGTTTCACTCCTTTTATTATTTCTTATTAGAAATGTAATATGTGATCATCATAAAAAATGAAAATAACACAGAAGCATAGTAAATTAAAAAGTAAAATCCCTTCCAATCCTACTGCTCACAAGTAGCCATTGTGAACAACTTGGTGCCTGTCTTTCAAATCTGCTTACATCGTTAAAAACTATAATACAGATGGCATTTTGTGTCATTAGAAATGGGACAATACATGGGGCACCTGGGTGGCTCAGTCAGTTAAGCGTTCGACTTCGGCTCCAGTCATCAGCTCAGAGCCTAGAGCCTGCTTCAGATTCTGTGCCTTCCTCTCTCTCTGACCCTCCCCTGTTTGCTCTCTGTCTCTCTCTGTCTCTCTCTGTCTCTCAAAACTGAGTAAAAGTTAAAAAAAAATTTTAGTGAGATAATACCACGCACAGTGTTCAACAACTAGCTTTTTTATTTATCATGGACATCTTCTGTGCCAGTACAATGTAGAGCCACTTCAGTCTTTTTCATGGCTATAGAAAACTACCTAGAAGAGAGGTACCGTGATTTATTTAACCACTCCCCAGTGTGCATTTTGATTATTTGCTCTCCTTTATTATTGTGAATAATGTACGAAGTCTCTTTGTACATAAGCCATTCACACTTGTGGTGGTGTTCCAAAGAGAGATCTGTATAGGCAGCATTGCTAGGTCAAGGATATCAATATTTAAATTTTTGATAGAAGCTGCCAAATTGCACACCATGAAGGCTGAATGGAAATTGTGGAAATGCATGATAAATATTCATGTTTAGTTTTCTTTTAAAGTATTGTGTTTATTAATGCAGGCTTTGGTCCTTTAACATTTCTCAGCTCCACGAGTCTCAGTACCTTCCATATTTGTTGATACTTAAAATCTGAGCAGGAGGAAGGATGAAAAGAATGGAATGAGCCATGCGTTGGGTCCTCTGAAGGGTGGGTCTGACTTTAGTGCAGTGAAGCGGTGAGTGGGCTTTCAGGACCCCAGGTTCCAGCCTTCCGTAAGCCCTGAAATGCCTGGGCAAGATGTCTTGAAGGAAGCCCAGTCGGAGGGAGCAGACAAGAGGAGGTGGCACTGACTGAATGACCACACTGTCCAGGGATGAGTGTGGCCCTGTGGTTGAAGCTTGCGATCTAGAGGGGAGGGTGGACAATACACAAACCGAGAAGGACAGCATATACTTCTGAGTGTGATAAAAGCTGTGAAGAAGAATGAAGCCAGGGAAGGGAAGATTGGCAGGTGACGGGAAGGCTGTCCACCTGCTGTGTCAGGCGCAGCCTCTCTGAAGATTATCATTTGTGCAGAGACTTGAATGAATGGATGAGTGAACCATGCTCAAGGCCTAGAGGAAGCATGGAAGGCTTCTGGGAAGAAGGAACTCAAACTAAAGGGCCCGGAAAGGGAGGAGGCGTGGCTTATTTGAGCACCCGCACAGCTGGCGGTATAGTATGGTGGGAGTGTGTGAGCAGAAAGCAGAATGACGCCATGTGTATATCAGGGTTCCTCAGAGAAACAGAACCAATTGTATATACGTACGTGTACATGTAACACATTTCAGAGACAGACAAAATATATCGAAAATATGTATATGTTATGTGTAATATATATAACTTCTTATTCTATAATACATAATATAATATAAATTATATAATGTGAAGTTCCTTCTTAGTCAGCCTTTTGTTCTACTCAGGCCTTCGGCAGATTCTACGAGGCCTACTTACATTGAGGAGGGCGGTCTGCTTTACTCAGTCTACCAATTTAAATTTTGTCTCATCTAGAAACACCCAGAATAATGTTTGACCAAATGTCTGGGCACCCCATGGCCCAGTCAAGCTGACACACAGAGTTAACTATCGTAGTGTGCCCGTGAAGTAGCCAGGGGACAGGTCACCTAGGGCTGTGCTGCTCAGTATGCTGGCCAGTGGCCCATGAGGCATTGTTGAGAACTCAAATATGGTGACCAGCTTTTGAAGTGATACTGTGTTGGATTAAATCAAAGATATTATTACAATTAATTTCATTATACTTTTACTTGTTAAACGTTGCCACTAGGAAATTTTGAACGACACAAGTAGCCCATATTCGGTTCCTCTCGGCTAGTGCTGGTCTGTAGGGCCTCAGGGATGTGATAAGGGGTCTATAGTTCCCTCTGAGTACCTTGGGAGATGGCTGGAGGGCCTGGGCACAGTGAGTGAACGATGGTGCCACTTACTGAGATGTGAAAGACCGGGGGTATGTTAACTAAATGCTGTGAAGTGTATTGACAGTAGGAAGAAAAAAAGAGCAGGGGAGAAATACAAAAGAGAATTCAGGTTTTAGAAGAGTTCTATCAATGAGACTGAAAGAGTTTTTCCAAAAGCAGTAAAACAGAGGAGATGATGACAGGTATGAGTGTAGAAGAGCAGAAGAGCTGAAGAATAAGGACGGAGAGAGGCAGCGAGGCAGGTCCACTGGCGCAGGGAAAGTGGGAGCCCAGTCAGGCCAGGAAAGAACAAAAGATGGGGAGGTTGAATCCAAACTCCTGGAATGATCTCTCTCTACCATCATACATCTCTACACACACATATACACATGCATGCACACATACATATAAATAATCCATCATAGTGCTTTTAAAACTGTCAAGAGAAAAATTGACAAATCATTTGAACATACTAAAATTGAAACTCACAGTACAATGAAATATACTATAAATACATCTTAAAAAGTGGGAGGCTGGAAAATAAAATTTACATGGCAGGCAAAGAAAGGATTAATACCCAGGGTAAATGAAGCGTTACTAATACATCAGTAAGAAAAATAGGCAAAGGATTTAATCAGGCAATTTTCAAATAAAGAAATGCACACGACTAATCTGAAAAGACTCTAAGTGTCTGGCAAAAATTATGATGATTGAGACTTCGATGTCAGTAGGGTGTGGGGTATGTAGAAATAGTCGCCCTCCCTTGGTTGGGAGTGTGAATTAGTGACTCCTTGCAGAAGGCAGTTGGTTGGACTGCGACTCTTAATCGAGCAGACTCTTAATCCAGCAAAAGCACTTCTATGCCTTTTTCCTGTAAAGACACTGGGACCCGTGTGCAAAGAAACAAGTAGAAGAATGTGTATTGTAGCACATTAGCTATTTTCATGGCTAAAGTTGCAAACTATCTAAATAGTCATCAACAGGAGGATGGGTGAATGCATTATGGTACATGTTTACCTATTAATATGTGGCGTTTTTAAAAAGATCTATAAATACATGGTTACAAGAAAGATATTTTTTTTTTAAATGTTTTATTTATTTCTAGGAGAGAGAGAGACAGCGTGAGCAGGGGAGGGTCAGAGAGAGAGGGAGTCACAGACTGAAACAGGCTCCAGGCTCTGAGCCGGCAGTCAGCACAGAGCCCGACGCGGGGCTCGAACCCACAAACCGCGAGATCATGACCTAAGCGAAAGTCGGAAAGTCGGACGCTTAACCGACTAAGCCACCCAGGCGCCCCACAAGAAAGATATTTTAAAATGTGGGTAGGCAAAAAGAAATTACAATATACGATTCACTTAGCTAACCAATATCCGTATTTGTATTTTGTGTGGGTAGTATTTATAAATACCTAGAAGGAGGTCCGGAAGAATAACCATCAAATGTCCACCAGCAGTTTACCTGTGGAAGAGGAGTGGCCTGCAGGCCCTGGGAAGTCGAAGCTGGATGTGTGCTCTGTATCTAAGGAGCCATCCCCAAGCTTTACTTTTTCCCCCCTTTAATAGCAAAACTTGCTTTAGTTCTTTTTTTTAGAGTAAATAATTTTTTGTTTGAATTCAAGTTGGTTAACATACAGTGTAGTATTGGTTTCAGGATTAGAACCCGATGATTCATCACTTACATACAACACCCAGTGCTCATCACAAGTGTTGTCCTTAATGCCCATCACCCGTTTAGCCAATCCTACACACCTCCCTTCCAGAACTCTCACTTTGTTCTCTATTGTTAAGAGTCTCTTACGGTTTGCCTTCCTCTCCACTTTTATCTTGTTTTTCCTTCCCTTTCCCTGTGTTCATCTGTTGTGTTTCTTAAATTCCACATGAGTGAAATCATGTATTTGTCTTCTTCTGACTGACTTATTTCACTTAGCATAATACACTCTAGCTCCATCCACATTGTTGGCAGATGGCAAGATTTCATTCTTTTTGATTGCTGAGGAATATTCCATTGTATATATATACTACATCTTTTTTACCATTCATCAGTCAATGGACATTTGGGCTCTTTCCATAATTTAGCTATTGTTGATAGTGCTACTATAAACATTGGGTTGCTTGTGCCCCTTCGAATCAGCATTTTTGTATCCTTTGGATAAATACCTAGCAGTGCAATTGCTGAGTTGTAGAGTAGTTCTATTTTTAATTTTTTGAGGACCCTCCATACTGTTTTGCAGAGTGGCTGCACCAGTTTGTATTCCCACCAGCAGTGCAAAAGAGATACTCTTTCTCAGCATCCTCACCAACATCTGTTGTTTCCTGAGTTGTTAAGTTTAGCCATTGTGACAGGTGAGAGTTAGTATCTAATTGTGGTTTTGATTTGTATTTCTCTGATGATGAATGATGTTGAGCCTCTTTTCATGAGTATGTTAACGCTTCTGGGTCTTCTTTGGAAAAGTGCCTATACATGTCTTCTGCCCATTTCTTCACTGGGTTATTTGTTTTTGGGTGCTGAGTTTGATAAGTTCTTTATAGATTTTAGATACTAACCCTTTATCTGATATGTCATTTGCAAATATCTTCTCCCATTCCGTTGGTTACCTTTTGATTTTGTTGATTGTTTCCTTCACTGTGTAGAAGCTTTTTATCTTGATGAGGTCACTGTACTTCATTTTTTATTTCATTTCCCTTGCCTCTGGAGACATAGCTAGTAAGAAGTTGCCACGGCTGAGGTCAAAAAGGTTGCTGCCTGTGTTCTTCTCTAGAATTTAGATGCTTTCCTGTCTCATATTTAGGTCTTTCATCCATTTTGAATTTATTTTTCTGTATCATGTAAGAACGTGGTCTTAATTTCATTCTTCTGCATGTTGCTGTCCATTTTCCCCAGCACCATTTGATGAAGAGATGGTCTTTTTTCCATTGCATACTCTTTCCTGCATTGTCGAAGATTAGTTGGCCATTCATTTGTGGGTCAATGTTGGGGTTCTCTATTCTATTTCATTGATCTATGTGTCTGTTTTTGTACCAGTACCATACTGTCTTGATGATTACAGCTTTGTAGTATAGCTTGAAGTACAGAATTGTAATTCCTCCAACTTTGATTTTCTTTTTCAAGATTGCTTTGGTTCTTCAGGTTCTTTTAGAAACAAAAATTTTAGAATTGTTTGTTCAACCTCTGTGAAGAATGCTAGTATTATTTTGATAGGGTCTGCCTTGAATGTGTAGGTTGCTTTGGATAGCATCAGCATTTTAACAATATTTGATCTTCCAATCCATGAGCATGGAATGTTTTTCCATTCCTTTGTGTCACCTTCAGTTCTTTCATAAGCTTTCTATAATTTTCTGCATATGGATCTTTTGCCTCTTTGTTTAGGTTTATCTCTAGGTATCTTATGGGCTTTGGGGCACTTGTAAATGGAATCAATTCCTTAATTTTTCTTTCTGCTGCTTCCTTACTGGTATGTAGAAATGCAGCTGGTTTCTGTACATTGATTTTATATCCTGCGACTTTGCTGAATTCATGGATCAGTTCCAGTAGTATTTTGGTGGAGTCTTTTGTATTTTCTATGCAGAGCATCATGTTATCTGTGAAGAGTGAAAGTTTGACTTCTTTGCCAATTTGTATGCCTTTTATTTCTTCTTGTTGTCTGATTGCTGAAGCTAGGATTTCCAGTACTGTGTTAAAAACCAGTGGTGAGAGTGGACGTCCCTGTCGTGTTCTTGATCTCAGGGGAAAAGCTCTCAGTTTTTCCTTATTGAGAATGATATTAGCTGTGGATCTTTGATATATGGCCTTTATGATGTTGAGGTATGTCCCTTCTATCCCTACTTTTTTTTTTTAAGGGTTTTTATCAAGAAAGGATGCTGTAACTATCAATAATAGCCAAAGTATGGAAAGAGCCCAAATGTCCATTGATAGATGAATGGATAAAGAAGATGTGGTATATATATACAATGGAATATTACTTGGTGATCAAAAAGAATGAAATCTTGCCATTTGCAACTACGTGGATGGAACTAGAGGGTATTATGCTAAGTGAAATTAGTCAGAGAAAGACAAATATCATATGACTTCACTCCCATGAGGACTTTAAGATAAAAAACAGATGAACATAAGGGAAGGGAAGCAAAAATAATGTAAAAGCAGGGAGGGGGACAAATCATAAGAGACACTTAAATATGGAGAATAAACAGAGGGTTACTGGAGGGGTTGTGGAGGGGGACGGGCTAAACAGGTAAGGGGCAGTAAGGAATCTACTCCTGAAATCATTGCTGTACTAGATGCTAACTAACTTGGATGTAAATTTAAGAAAGGAAAGGAGAGGAGGGGAGGGGAGGAGAGGGGAGGAGAGGAGAGAAAGGAAGGAGGGAAGGGAGGGGAGGGGAAGCGAGGGAGGGAGGAAAGGAGGGAGGGAGGGAGGAAGGAAGGAAGGAAGGAAGGAAGGAAGGAAGGAAGGAAGGAAGCTGTATTTGTCATTGTGCTTTTTCTGCATCTATTGTGAGGATCATATGGTTCTTATCCTTTCTTTTATTAATGTGTATCATGTTGATTGATTTGTGAATATTGAACAAGCCCTGCAGCCCAGGAATGAATCCCACTTGATCATGGTGAATAATTCTTTTGATGTACTGTTGAATTCGATTTGCTAGTATGTTGTTGAGAATTTTTGGCATCCATGTTCATCAGGGCAGTTGGCCTGTAATTCTCCTTCATAGAGGGGGTCTTTGTCTGGTATTGGAACCAAGGTAATGCTGGCTTCATAGAATGAGTTTGGAAGCTTTCCTTCTGTTTCTATTTTTTTGGAACAGTTTGAGAAGAATAGGTGTTAACTCTTCTTCAAATGTCTGGTAGAATTCCCCCAGGAAGCCTTCTGGCCCAGGGCTCTTGTTTGTTGGGAGGTTTTTGATAACTGATTCCATTTCCTTGCTGGTTAGGGGTCTATTTAAATTGTCTATTTCTTCCTGTTTCTGTTATGGTAATTTATGAGTTTCTAGGAATTTGTCCATTTCTTCCAGATTGCCTGATTTGTTGGCATATCATTTTTCATAGTATTCTATACAAATAATAATTGTTTGTATTTCTGTGGTGGTGGTTGTGACCTCTCCTCTTTCATTTGTAATTTTATCTATTTGGGTTCTTCTCTCTCTCTCTCTCTCTCTCTCCCCCTCTCTCCCTCTCCCTCTCTCTTCTCTCTTCTCTCTTCTCTCTTCTCTCTCTCTGTCTCTCTCTCTCTCTCTCTGTCTCTCCCCAAGCTTTACTTTTAAAATGACATAATAAATTTGCTAAAGGGGAGGCTGGTCTAGGTATGTCCAGGTCTGTGTTATTTCTCTAATCCACCATCCATTGTTCCTTGACTTTCTGATGAAGGTGATGTGAAGGTGAGTGTCTGTGCGTGGCACACGAGGGGACACGGCACTCTGCTCCTGGATGTAATTTGAGGAGCGTCCACATGCCACTCTTCGTTATTGCTCATGTTCAGGTCATTTCATTCTGCTGGGGCTGGCTCTGATGCCAAATTCCAGGAAGGCTCAGCTGTAGCCAAGAGAGCTAAAAGGCTCTCTAGGTCACCTCTGTGGACCAGCTGCATGGAAATTAATTAGAGACAGACCATGTCCCCTGTGGCTCAGGTCTCAGTGATGCTGAAGTCATTAGCAGTTGTGTTCCGCTACAGCTTCCATCTCTGACTCTGAAAATTTGTTTTGGCAGGAAGAGGCGGGCAGACTGAGGTGGTGGCTAGTGACAGTACAACTTTAATTCCCAGGTAGTTTGTCAGAGTCACTGGGGTGCAGCGACCTCCAGAGACAGGGGCGTTTTTCATCAAATCAGAGACAGCGGTGTGCTTATTCCCCTGGCCACCACTTAATTCCCTTTGCTATAAACGAGTGTGTCATCCCCGAAGCACAGGGGGTGGTGACCATAGCAACAAATCACCCAAATATTACTTTATTCCATTTGTGTTTCATTAAGCCTCCCTTGCCACGAACGACTTGTGTTACTGTTTCCATTGTAACTAGCTCTTTTTCTTCCTTTTTCTCTTTTTAAACTCTATATAGGATCCAAGAAAGAAGTACAAAAAGATCAAGATGCTAATAAACCTGCTGTTTCGTCTCCTAAGAGAACAGTGGTTTCAGCCACCAAGCTTCATTCACCAGGTATTTAAGAAATGTGATTGGTGTTCATTCAGGGAGAAGGCTTGAACTTGTCATTTATTTTGTTCAAATGTCATTAATGGAGCAGTGCCAGCCCCCGAGATATGTGTCACGGTATCAGGACTTGACGTACATATTGCTGATGTGTTCTCACTCTAGATGAAATGAACCAGCTGTTGGCATCATTTTATGTTAAAAAACAAAATGTTATCGGGCTCTTAAGAGGTAAGATCTTCTCTGTGTAGGAGTATCTGCTACTCCAACAGCACGTAGGAATAATTTACAATCGAAAAACAGACTTTGAAGATCTAACCTCAAGAGATAATAATAGCTTCTAAAAAGAAGAAAAACAGAAAAACAATGGTAATACTTGCAATTTTGTCAATGAGGAAAACATTTACTTACCTTCAGATATTAAGAAACTAGGTAACATCACTTGAGAGTTGAAAATCATTTATCGTGGAATTTGATATTGTAGGCATTAACCCCTTTTAAAACAGAATGGAGTATAACCTCACGTTTTCATTAAGCAAGAAAATTGTAGCAATAGTAGTTACTGTTTGAGAATACTTATACCCGGATATGAGGATATTCCTTAGCTCTTTAGGTGTATTAATTTATTGAATGCCTGCAATGACTATGAAACAGACACTTATTGAATAGTCAAAAGGTATTTATTAAACACATATTATATGCTGTGAAATCTAGCTTTAGACTGCGTACAAAGCACACACCTCAATGTAAGAGTACTAAAAGGTTAAAACATGAAAGGAAATATTTATACCAAGTAAATATTAAAGAATATTTAATTTGTTTAATTAATTTATCAAATTAATTTATCAAAGAGTATACGCTTTGATAAAATATTCAAATATTTTATAATTTTTTATTGTTTTTTTCATCTTACTGAATTTTGAAGTTTTTTTAAAAAATATATTTTGAATATAGTTTTTTTTCAGTTACATGATTTACAGTCCCCCCTCCCCCCACCCAGTCTGTGGCTTGTTTTGTGTTCTCCTAGCAGTGCTTTAGAAGAGTACACTTTCTTAACTTTCCTGAAGTCCAGTTCATAATTTTTTTCTTTTATGGATTATGCTTTTGGTATTATCTAAAAAAAAATCGTTGCATCATTCTCAACCATGAAGATTTTTTCCTACATTTTCTTCTAAAAGATTTAGAGTTCTAGGCTTTATATTTAAGTCTGTGATCCATTTGAGTTTACTTTCATACACCGTGTGAGGGAGGTGAGCCTTGACATTTTTTGCAGGGTAACATGCAACAAATTTCTACTCTGGTCTTTATGATTTCTTTTATTCTGTTTCTACAGGGTTTAACTAGCTGATATCATTAGTTTAAAATCTTTCTTCTTTTTCTAATGTGTGTGTTTAATAAAATAAATTTCCCTTTATTCATTGCTTAAGCTATAGTCCATAAATTTTGATATACTAGGTTTCATCTTCATTGGGTTCAAACTATTTTTAAATTTCCTTTTATGATTTCTTCTTTACTCATGATTATTTTGAAGTGTGTTTGCAGATATCTGGGACTTTCCAGAGATCTTTCTGATTTTATTTCTAATTTAATTCCATTGTGGTTGGAGAATATACTTTGGATGACTTGAATCCTCTTAAATTTATTGAGACGTTGTTTTATGATTCACAACAAGGTCCATCTTGGTAAATGATTCATACACACTAAAGAAAAACGTCTATTGCGCCCTATCTATGCGAAGCATTCTACGAATGTCATGGGTCAAGTTGGCTGATAGCATAGTTCAAGTATTCTGTATCCTTACTGATTTTCTGTCTACATGTTCTCTTTGTAATTGAGAGAAGGTTGTTGAAATTTCTAAGTATAATTGTGGACTTGTCTCTTTCTCCTTTCGGTTCTATCATTATTTGCTTCTTGTATTCTGAAGCTCTGCTATTAGGTACATAAACCTTTAGGATCATTTATCATTTTGATGAATTGCCCACTTTATCATTAGGAAATGACCCTGTTTATCCCTGGTAATATTCTTTTCCCTGAAATCTACCCTATTCAATATTAATTGTACCACTCCAGGATTCCATTAGTTCCGCATGGTTATACCTCCTCGCACGGTCCTCCTTTTCATCTGCGTGTCTCTTTATTTTCAAGTGTGTTTCTTACAAGCAGCACATAATTGGCTCTTGCATTTTTCCCTAATCTGAAAGCTCTGCCTTTGATGTACATTTCATGTTATTGATTTGATTGGGATTAAATCTACCATCCTCCTATTATTTTCTATCTCATGTGTTGTTTTTTGTTTTTTCCCCTATTTTACTGCCTTCTTTTGAATTAATTAAATATAATGATTCCATTTGTCCTCTTCATTGCCGTATTAGCTATCTGTCTCTTATTGGGTTATTTTAGTTGTTATTTAGTTATTTAGTTGTTGCTTTAGGGTTCATAGTTTCTATCTTTAACTTTTCACATTCTGCCTTGAAACGATACCATATCACTTCACATACCATATAATACAGTGGATCCTTGAATAACATTGGTTGGAACTGTGCAGGTCCCCTTATGTGCGAATTTTCTTCAGTAAATACAGTATATACCGTAAATATATTTTCTCTTTCTTATGATTTCTTAATGACATTTTCTTTTCTCTAGCTTACTGTATTCCTGGTATAATATCGGATACATCTAGCATACAGTGTGTTGATCAATTGACTCTGATATCAGAAAGGGTTCCAGTCAACAGTAGGCGCTCAGTAGTTAAGTTTGGGGAGTCAAAAGTTATATGCGGATTTTCAACTGCACAGGGGGCTGTTACCCCTCACCCCTGCGCTGTTCAAGGCTCAACCGTGTAAGAATCTCTCAACTGTATTCTTCCATTTCTTTCCTGACATTTGTACTCCTGTTATCAAATACTTTCCTTCTACATGTGTCCTAAACCCTGCACTGCACTCTTCCCATTGACTATCAACGCTGTTTTCTTTCTAGGAGATTTAAATAAGAAAAAAGTCTTTCAGACTTTCCCTTTAGTTGTCATTTCTAGTGCTTTTCGTTCCTCTACGCAAACCCAGATTTCCAGCTGGTCCCATTGTTTTTGTACCTAAAGTATTTTCTCTGACTTTCTTGGTGGTGGAGTTTTCTGGTGGTAGAATCTTTCTGTTTCTGTTGACCTTCGTTTTTCTTAGATACTTTTACTTTGTTCAGAATTCAGTTGGCATTTTCCCCCCTGAAGTATTTAAAGATGTTGTTCCATTGTCTTTTGGTTTGAATGGTTTCCGGTGAAGACAAGCCCCTCTCCTTATCTTTGTTTCTCTGCACATAAGGCATCTTTCTTCTCTGGCTGTTTGAAAGCTGTTCTTTTTAGCACCCATTTTTAGCAAGGTGATTACACTTTACCTTGGTATCCTTTTCTTCGTGGTTTTTGTGCTTGAGGTTTGTTGTGATTCTTAGATCTGTGGGATACAGTTTTCATACAGTTTGAAAGTGTGTTGCCTATCATCTCCTCAGACATGTTCAGGCCTGACCCCTCCTCTTCTGGGACTCCAGCTGTATATACATTAGGCCACTTGAAGTTGACTCACAACTCCTGTCCAAACTGATAACCCTGTTTGCTTCCTTCACCCTTTTTTCTCTGCATGTTTCATTTTGGATAGTTTCTCTTATTGTATGTTTGCTAATTTTCCTTTTCTTTCTTTCTTTCTTTCTTTCTTTCTCCCTCTCTCTCTCTCTCTCTCTCTTTCTTTCTTTCTTTCTTTTTTAAATAGCACCCATTTGTTTGTTCTACTGGACACAATTCTGTAGGTTAGACCTGCAGGTGTGGCTTCTGTGGGTTCTCTGTTCAAAATATCACAATCATGATGTCAGTGGGGCTGAGTTCTTGAGCGGAGGCTCTGGAGGAAAAAGCCACTTTCAAATGCATTCAGGCTGTTGGTAGAACCAGTTCACTGTAGTTGTAGGACTGAGGTGCCTGTTGACAGTCAGCCACCACTTTCAGCTCGGAGGGCCCCTGACAACCACTGGTCTACCTTCTGTTTTATGGGATTTGCTTAGTGTGGACATTTCATATAAATGGAATCGCACAGCATGTGACCTTTTGAATTGGTTTCTTTGATTTTCATCATGTTTTTGAGGCTCATTCATGTTAAAGCTTGAATCAGTATTTTATTCCTGGTTTTGGCCGAGTAATATTCCATTCCATAACATTCCATATATCACATATGATAGTTTACATTCATCAATTGATGGACATTTGGGTTGTATCCAGTGTTGGGGCTGCTATGAGTAATGCTGCTATGAACATTCATGTTACAATCTTTCCTTATGTCATGTCTGAATCTACTCTTAATCTCATTCTGTGTATTTTTCGTCTTAGACATTTGAGTTTTCAATCTCTAGAATTTTTATTTAGGTCTTTTTTTTTCTTTAAATCTGCTTTATTTCTACTTGACATATTCAATCATTCCACTAGCTTCTTGAACATATGGAATGTAGTCACAAATAACTGTTAATCATCTGCGTCATTTCTTGTGGTCTTCACTTGATTGCATTTCTCCTCCTTATGGGTTATGTATCCCTGCTTACTTCTGTGCCTGAGAATTTTTTTTGGATTCCAGACATTGTAAATTTTTCCTTGTTGGGTGGTGGATTTTTTTTAATTCCTATGAATATTCTTAAGCTTTATTCTTAAACAAAAGTATGTTCCTTGCAGAGAGTTTAGTTATTTTGGGTCTTGCTTATTGGCTTTGTTAGGCAGGTCCCAACTAGTGATGAGCCCAGAGCCAATTTTACCATATTACCAAGCCAAGACCCTTCTGGGTATACTCTCCATTGCCCCCTGAATTTTGAGGTGTTCTACTTTGGCTGATGGGAACAAGAACAAATTCTGAGCCTCTGTGAGCACTCAGGAATTGTTCCCTGTAGTCATTTGGGGAATTCTTTCCCGGGCCTTGGATACTCTCTTCCCAGGCACACAGTGATTAGAACTTGTCCTTAAACTCGAGGGGACCCTGTTCTCTCTGTGGAGTGATGTTCTCTCTGCTAATCTCCCTTGTAACCTCTGAGTCCCCAATTTCCTGAACCCCCAGCCCCATTTTCTCAACTTGGGGAAACCACCAGGCTTCACATGGGTTCCCCCACACATGCCACAGCCTAGAAGGTCACTCCAGGAAATAGGCTGAGGCAATTATAGGGATTACTTCCTTTGCTTTCCAGCTCAGGATCCCTGTGCTTCACTGCCTAATGTTGATGTCCTAAAACCATTGTCTGATTACATTTGGGCTGAGTTTTTTTGGGTTTGTTTCAGATCAGAAGCTAAGTCTGATCCTTCTCACTCCATCTTGGCCAAAAGTAGTTATATTTTGGAATATAAAAGTTTAGCAATTGCCATAATACTATTAAACCATGATTTTTCACCCTTGGAGAAAACAGTTCAGATTACCTTGCTACCTATACCTCTTACAAATACTAAGAAATTTCCTGAAGATGAGAATATTTTTATGTCACCCTTTATTTTGTCTAGAGAATGGGTTATAGTAACAAATTTTTATAGTTGGCTTTGGAAACCCTGATTATAACTTCTGGGGATTTTTTTTGTTTGTTTGTTCACTTTTACATCATATAGAAAAGAATCCACTCCTTCCTTGGAATGGGAGGTAGAAGCCTCTCCTTTCTAGAGCATAGCAGGTTCGCACCCAGTTTAGTAATTCCTGCCCTCACTCATGCTCATGACTGGCTGGAAGGAAATTTCTGGTCCCCCTGCCATTTGCTCGTCACCTTCCCCACACTAGCCAACCTCAGGCCAACAAGTGCCAGGACTAAGTAGGAAAATAGTGTGCTACTTGGTGGAATTTTCTGGAATAAATTTAGATCTATTTAAGAAAAATAAAGCCTACCCAAGACCACAGGGAACTGGGCATGTGTGCTACCTGGGGTTGCTGCGGATGCCAGTATGCAAGAAACAGATTTCCTTTCTGCTAGGATGTTGGCCAAACTCATGAAGTGCTTTTCTCTAAGCCAGAAGGCTGTCTGTCTAAGTTGCGTCCTGTCCTTCTTATTCACAAGGGTTAAGGCCATGGGCCTCCTCTGATGTTGTAAATACACAGATTCCAGTGCTGCACTGTTTGTTTATCACATCAGTTAAGCTTCCAGCTTTAAAATTAAACCAAGCTTTTTTATCCATTAGAATCCTCTAGACAGTGAACGGATGGCTGCGGATGAATTTTTAATATTCTCTTTCCATTTTTAAGGGCTGCATTCTCCCCATTGCTCTTGCCTTTGCACGCAAGCGGCTTGCATTCACCTCTGTGAGAATACAAGGTTACTGGCTTTTCCCCTAAGCTGCCAGTTGTCGCTGGGACTATCACAGATTCTATCTGGCCCTTGGGTGGCTGACAAGAAATTGTGATTGGGGCAAGATTGATATCCTGGGAGAATGTTCTGGATTTAGAATGTGTCCTGAACATGTGAGATCTGTCAGAGATGCTGTAGAGGGGGCCAGCAGTTTGCCGAAGTGGCAGGAGCCCTGGACAAGGAGTCAGAAGCAGGAAATCCAGGCTGGGTCCCTACTGACAGTGGATCGCCTCGGGTCAAAGATGGGGCCTCATTCCTTTGCACTCCCCGCTGGACCTTGCATTATGTCGCTCAGAGTAGGAGCTTAGTAAAAGCTGTCAAATATTTTGGTTCCCCACAGAAACATGTGACATGAAGTGTGCCACGTGAAATCGTCTCTGTCTGTAGGTCATGGCAAAACACTGGTCTAGGTACTTCTGTTCACAGATTTCATACTGAAGAGTTGCTCTGGGGATAAACCTCAGTAACAGTTGGGAGGTTTATTAAGGCAGTCGTTAAAAAACTAGTTATTGCTACTCTCTTTTTCACTTCATTTGAAGACTCCAGAACCATCAATAAGCCTCATTTTGAATGTCTTTATTCATTAATCGACTTCCTAGTTCAACTGAGTAGAAATCAGAAGGCTATTGTAGGAGACGGATTCTTTGGAAAGAGTCCAAACACACGTACGAGGCTCTGCCTGACTGGGGAAAGAGGTCAGTGGCTTGCCTGCTGGCCTAGAAGCTCTGACCACCGCAGACGCTATATAAATACTGCAAGTAATAGGGAAGGAGGTGATAACAAAGCCTTCCAGCACCTGGACATGTCCTCAGGGGACATGGCACGCCCACCCCCTCCCCCCCATTTAAAGCATTTCTCCAGCTCTTCCAGAAAAACACGGGTGTAAGAGGTCAGAAGTGAGGCACCTCAGACACCTCTTCTCAGTGCCAAGCGTGTGCTCCATGAGCAACACGTGATCACTGCCTTCCGGAAGATTCCCATCATGCTCCCGTACCCCCTTACTTCCTAAGCCAATTGGTATTTTAGCTCCATTATGTGCTGGCTTTTAGGAGAAGGCAGCAGAAGCACACACAATCCTCGATTTTTAGTGAGACAGGTGAAGCTGGCTGTGTGTCAGTCATTTTATTTCAACATAAGTTCTCCGTCTCTAAGATGATAGAGGAGCCCATGCGGCTGTCCTCACACACCGTCCTAGGGACAGTGTGACATGTGGGTGGACAGGAAAGTAAGCGACAGAACAGTACTTCAGGGAGCTAACTATAGGCATATTTAACAGAAACTGACAGCGCACAAAGGATACTTGTTTTGGTGAGGACCAAAAATATGCTGCTGATAGTAAAACGATTATTGGTTCTAGGCAGAATCCTAGCAGTAGACTTAGAAAATGGCAGGACCCTTATCAGCTAAAGCAATAGACAACTCCAGAGCCAACCTTGTTTCTCTGCATTTCCTTCCAATAGCCTTAGCACTGGGGCCTGAGCCTCAGACGGGGCTGGGACAGTTGGTGGGGTGCCAAGTGGACCGTGGACCAAGAATCCCAAATGAAGATTGGTTCCAGGAGGTAGTTTGGTGTCAGAAGGCCTCAGATCTTAAGTTCGTAGGGGAACGTCTGTCTTGACTCAGAACATCATTTTGGTGTTCCCATGAGTAGAAGGTGGACTGAGTGGACTGATGTTCAGTAACATAACTGCATTGGTACCGAAATGAACACTGGGAATAGGATTTCACCAAATCCTTTTATGCTGTCCATTTACTGCTGAGTATTGTCACTGACCTAACACTGATGGCAATGATGAAAATAATAGTAAAAATAACCATAACAGGGGATAAATCTGACAACCAAAGACACACGACAACATGAGTGCTTACAATATGCACAAGTTCAGAGATGATTCTTTATGCTAGATTGCAATTATCTGTAATTCACTGAGCTACAAGTAGGTTTTATGATTTCCTTTAGATTTCGAAAAGAAGTGCCTTCAATTGTAATGGTGTCGGGTACCTGGTACCTCAACACATTCCTTGAAACTGGAATGTTTTATAAAATCATCAGCCACGCCAATAAAATGGTAAAGAGTACACATGGAAAAAAAAATCGACCTTGGTTCTTAGGCTGTGTCTTAGAGTTTAATTCAGGCAGCAGTAACATCTCCCGCATGTTGTTAGTAATTATTTTTCTTTTGTTACCAGTATTGAGAATGTTAGGATTAAGCACATATTAAGAGTGATTTGCCTACAATGAGCAAGTGAATTTTCTGGATTATTATGGACACCACCGTTGTAAGGACAGTTTTAAGGGAGCATTAATTGCACGTTCTACTACTCCATTAAGCCATAAGAGTTTAAGATACATCATATGTGAGGTTGCACTGTGATCTCTGATGATTCCTTAAGAAGAAGATTTAATTAAAATTAGTACGGTTACCATTAAATTAACACTCAGAAGTGTTTAGATCAGTTAACCATCTTCTCCCCTTAAAACATGAGGCCACCTGGGTGTTCCGTAGAGTAAGCCTGTTACCCTGCTGTGTCTATTGTATCAGGGACAGAGGAGACCACCATTTTCGGACTGGTCTTCTCTGTTACTCCCTGATATTTTGGAGGGGCCAAGGGAGACAAAAGACCTTTTGAAATATTAAAGTTTCTTCACGATTGTGTGCTCAGCGTGCGTGTCATGTTCTCTCCCTGAGCAAAGGGAAGAAGGTGCTTGGGAGACACACGTCCGCTGTCCACCACCGCCAGGCTGGTCTGCAGCTCACACAGGAAGCACGGGGGTCCTGAGGGAGACTCCTGCTTACCCTGGGCCCTGACCGTGATGCAGTACCTGTCTCTGAGCTCCTCCCTGGGGCCTTGCCTTTACTCCCCCAAGCGTCCACCTCATGTCATTCTCCTAAAAGCCACCCCACCCCGTCCCCAGCTCCTGGTGGAGTTTCTGGTCCCTTCCTCAGTGTTTGCCTGGACCCAGGAGCCTCATCTCAGAGGGTCTGTGAGCCAAGGGAAGAAATGAGCACTTTCCTTATACCTCAGTGGAGCACAGCGCAGAGAGGGGTCCGCGCAGGTCAAGTGCTGTCTTACACTCAAAACATCATTCTGGCTATTGTGCAGTATAAGTAAAAAAAAAAAAAAAAAAAAAAAAAAAAAAAAAAAAAGGTAAAAGAAGCAGGGCTTTGCATTAGAAAGTGAGAGGTTATGGGGGTTATGGGGGCTTGGACTGGACCTGTTAGCCCTGGAGGTGGCATGAGTGGTCACCTGGGGGAAGAATTTGGGGGGCCATTGATGCTGTAGGAACTTAATGCCAGGAATCCCTAGAGTAGAGGTCATTAGAGGCATGACTTGACCCTGACACCAGAAAGAGCAACCACAGTAAGGGGGAGAAGGCGCTGGTAGGCGTTGGTCCTGGAGGCCAGACTACAAGGCTGCGAGGTTCTAACGCTGGGTTCAGCCGAGATCGACTGATTTATTCCCCGTTAGACATTTTCACAGAGGAATCCCCTTGAAGAAAACGAAAGAAGCAGCCCCGCGTCGATCTCTCTAAGCAAACCTGGAAGAAATGCCGGGAGCTGGAAGAAATCTGGCAGTTTTGTCCGTTATTCTTTCCCTGAGCATGAACCTCTGCTATTTAAGTCCCTGTCTGGTTTTGGTTTTTCTTTTCCTTTCAGCACCTGAAAGGACACATCGCGAGCAGTGCCTTCTCGGCCGCTTGCTCGTGATGAAATCCTTCGGCACCGAAGAAGCTGTTGTCCCGCTTGGGGTGAGTGTTCTCCCACAAGTGACCGTTTGTACTGTCTTCCCCCGCAGGACACCCCAAACAGCGGACGGCGGCTCCCCGAAATGGGTTTTCCCCGAAGCCCGACCTGCAGGTGCGTGAAGCCGAGCGGCAGCTGGTGCAGCGGCTGAAAGGCAGGTGCCAGCAGCAGGCCAGGCATCTGGGGCTCGTCCAGGCGGAGCTGCGCAGGGCCGTGTGCGCCTTCCAGGCCCTCGCCGTGTCCACCCAGTACTTCTCCAGAAAGGTGAGGCCGCGTTTGGTGCACGTCCGGGGGCCTCTTGTCGGAGGGGAGGGCGGTGATGGTGACCTGGGAGGCTGTGTGTTTCAGTTTGGGTCTGGGGTCAGAGACCAGTTTGATGTTCAGAAGGTCCTGCAGAATCCCAGCAGCGACATCGAACGCTCCGGGAGCCAAGTTGGTACTTTTTGTGTGTGTGAAAGAAATCAGTCTGGGAAGAGTGATTTTGTCACCTTGGTTTCAAACGGGAGAGTGCTATAAAAGAGAAAGGAGAAGGTAGAAAGGAGCCTTTCGACAACGGTGAGTGCTTTGAAGAGAATGAAACTTGAGGTCGTTTGCATTTTAGGGACGAAATGGCCGAATTCTAAAACGTCCGCACATTTCATAGAAGAAGGACGCAGGGGCACAGCGCTGGTTTTGGCCGTTGAGGGGACAGTGGCTGTGCCAGGCCGGGGGGCATCTGGCCCAGGAGTCAGGGCCAGGCTCACAGTGTTCACAGCGCAGCATGAGGGAGAGGGCATCCTCTCTGCTCCGCTGGCCTTTCTGAAAATGCAAAACGGGCTGGCTTCTTCCCAGCACGTGAGTTGTCCAGAGGCTCCTGGGGCCATGCAGATGCTGAGTCTGTTAGGAGCCACGGTGTAGCAAAGCTTTCCTACCTCTTGATGTGGAACAGAGGTTAGAGAGAGCCTGGTATCTGATCCAGTGCATTTGTGCTCCAGCAAGAAGTGGCCAAGCCATGTTTGGGGGAGAAAATGAACGTTCCCCTTCAAGGTTTAAACATTATGACTCTGCATATTAGAAACCCATAGGGCATTTTGAGTTTCGTACATGGACCTTCTGGTACCTATAAATGGGAGGAAGTAAAAATGCTATATAGATGCTCTCCAAATAAGATGAACTACCTAATACCAGGCTAGTTTAAAGAAGAAAACCAAAAGAATGTTAGGTAACCCTGTGTCCACAGGCTTTGTATATCTTCTTCACACGAAAGCATGGAGGACTCTGGCTTTTGATGATCTCGTACACCCTCCCCTGCCCCTAGTGCACAAGTCTGAGCTGTCTGTCTACTTTTTGTTGTTTCCTGTTTCACTTAACGCTTTCAGCAGAAAGAGCCTATTACCCATTTGTTGGCATAATGAAAGACAAGGAAAACAGATTTCAGTTTCATCAATAGTTTCAGCGTCTCTGCCCGCCAAAATGTTAACAACCAACAAACAGTCAATTTGAATTTCACACCTTCTGGTCTGCTCCCATCCGTGTCACCTGTGAACCCTGAAGTGGCTGTAGACCCAACCTCATAAGAATTAAAATTACACATTTCTGAGGTAGCGAAGAGGCCTGGCTCACTGTTGTAAATGCTGAGCAGTTTCCTTATTCGAGAAAGAGTGACACATTTGTTGTTGCTGTTGTTTAGCTAGATGCTCATTTTCTCACTGGCTGTCAAATCTTTAATAAAGAGAGGAAAACAGAGTTATTCATTGAGGTTCTAATAACATTTATGTTGGTACTGTGCCCTTCTTGAGTTACCCTTCCCAGGCATCATCCATCATAACAAATCTTTTTTTTTTTTTTTTCATTTTAATTCCACTATAGTTAACATACAGTGTTATATTAGTTTCAGGTGTACAATGTAATGATTCAGCTCTTCCATGCATCACCCGGTGCTCATCCCATAACTGGGACTCCTGGCCCTCGTTTATGCCTTTATGGCAGAGAAGGGAGTTAGTTCCTGTGCAGAAATTAAGGGTTGGTTCCCTGGAGTTATGTATTTCTGTGCCCCCGGCATATTCCTTGTTGGCCCACGGACCGAGAGTTTTATTTCTGTGCAGCATATACATGGCCCTTAAATCAGAGACCAAACAGGGCCATCAGGTGATTTGTAGGCACCTCCCTCAGACCTCCTAGTACTCGAGCTGCACTCAGTGTGACATTTCAGCAAGAAGGATGGCAGACATGAATTTCATTTTCTTTTCAGTAAATCACAACCAGCCGCTCCAGACAGGCTTCCCAAACGGCCATGGCATTTCACCTCCCACACACTGTGTGCTTTTCTGTCTTTCTGATCTCAGTTCTCTCTCCAGATAAACCCCAGAACTAAAAATGAGCATGTTAAAAAAAAAAAATCTGTAATCGAACATAAGTGGCTTTCGCACAGGCTACTAATGTGTCCTCCGTGGTTAGGGTAGTTGATTGGAGAGTCTGCCAGTGACACCAGACCAGGAGGTGTGATGTGGGGTGAAGCACCTGGGAAAGTAGAGGCACAGCCATCAGCTAACTTCCAAGGATGGAGCCCTCGATGACAAGGTCTAGTGGTGCTGAGATGCTCGGTATCACTCTCGTGGGAAGCCAGTGCGTAATTATTACCTGCGGGAATGTTCAGAGCAGATCACGCCAGCCATGAAGCACGTGGCCCCTAGAGCCAGTGTGAAAAGCCAGTCTCTCTTTCCTTTTCTGGTTGGAAGACTCTGCCGTGTTTGTTGGAACTCTACCCATGTATGGTATCTACACTGTAGCTATTTGCCTGCAAAGCATGGTGAGAGTACAGGGCCAGCAAGAGCCAGCCCCCTCTTCACCTCCATCTATGAACGAGACCTTGAGCAAGTACCTGCCCCTCTCAGACCCTTGTCACATCACCTAAAGGAGTAACATCCTAGCCGTTGCTCTGTCTCCAGTAGCCACATCCTCTCTGACCAGTCATCCCTGAGTCTTGGTTTTCTTAATTTCACATAGGGTTAATAATAGTGCTTCACAATAATAGAGAATGTAGTAAATTAATAGGCTAAGGTACTTCAAACGATTATTGAAAAAAACATTCTTTTTTTTAACGTTTATTTTTGAGAGAGAGAGAGAGAATCAGAGCACAAATGGGGGGAGGGGCAGAAAGAGGGGGAGACACAGAATCTGAAGCAGGTGCCAGGCTCTGAGCTGTCAGCACAGAGCCTGATGTGGGGCCTGAACCTACACACTGCAAGATCATGACCTGAGCTGAAGTTGGACACTTAACCGACTGAGCCACCCAGGCGCCCAGAACACACACACACACACACACACACACACACTTCTTTTTGAGTACAAGAAGATCTGACAAAGCCCTTCTCTCAAATATTTTACTCTCAAGCAGGACGAACATATGAATAGATGAGATACACAAAGTTAAAACACAGTACAAACCACTCTTATTTCATATGTATATATGCACATAGTGTGGCCTGGAGTGTACTTTAAGGAGGAAATCATTTTCTAGGCTAGCTATTCAGCTGCTGCTATATATTTTTCCCAGAATGTGCTGATGCTGCTAAGTATGTATTGGAAGTAAGTCTCAGTGTATGGGAAGTCACCAGAAAAAAGGAATTAGAAGCCTAGATAAGAATCTTCCATTTCTGCCCCGTGCTTCACAGCTCCTGGCAGAGCAGCTGTGAAAACTGTCAGCTGCGACACAGCCTGAGCCCGGTGTCAGGGGATTTTAAGATGCCACATTTAGGTGCGAACATCCGCCTCTCGCTGGTGCCGGTTCCAGACAGTGCCATCCCTGTGGCAGGGCCTGGTCCTCACCACGGGACAAACAGATCTGCTGAAATCTGTGGTCCCAGACCTCCGGGTGGTGTCGAAATGAGCATGACACTCTCAGACTCGGCACTTTTAGAATGGAGTTGAACGATTTTTTTTTTTTTTTTTAAATCTGTTTCTTGTTCCCCCGGGAATGTTACTCTTTAGCGGCCCCTGGTGGCCTATCCGGGAAACAGCCCAGACAGTGATCCTGTATTAAATGGTTTGCCTTGCTTTGTAGCTCCAAGTTTTATATATCTGAGTTTTTTTATTTTCATCTTATTTTTAGTAAGATTTATTACATTTATTCTATATTTTTCATATTGATTTATGTCATTTTTATCATTAACTGAATGTACATAGATAGTACATGATGGTTTTTAATTTTTTAATTTTTTATTAAATAGATAAAAGACTTGAAAGCTGATGTCAAACATTTGTGTACTATATAAGCCTATTAAAATTCAGAATGCATCAGCCCCCTTTCTCTTTCTCTCTCTCTCTCTCTCCATATATATATTGCTTTTACTAGTTGACCTTATATCACATAAAAATTTTAAATACAGGCACTTAGAAAGAGGACCATCCAAACACCCATCGTTTATATTTAATACTTATTAACATCTTGCTATATTTGATGAGAGCTTTGGGGGTTATAGTGGAGTTCGTGGGGTCCAGAGCCGACAGCCAAGTAAGAATTCTCGAAGATGTCTTTGGTGCAAAAAGGTGATTTGATTGAAGCATGGGACAGGACCAGGAGCAGAGACTGGTGTTGGGGGAGTTCAAGTCCAGGGGAAATTTCCAGGGAGAGTTTCATATGCTAAAGACTCACGGAGCACTGGAGGCCCAGCTATTGTCAAGCTACGGTGGTTTTTCCCTCTAGCAAAGCATTAGCATGAAGACAGTAGGGAGTTCGGGAGAAACAGATGCTACGCCTGCCTCAAGGACTTGTCCATGGGCTGCAGGTTATAAGGAAATTTAATTTTATCTGCCATTTCCCTCTGCCTTTGTTTCCCACATCATATTCACTCTTCTATGTTTTTGTTGTTAGTTAAGGGTACACATTTTAAAACATAGTTTTTATATTTCAACTTCAGCTTTTCAAGTCATTTATGCTAGTGGAAGATTTTAATCAATGCAGCGTCTCCCCCTATGAAGAAAACTAGACCAAAATCACACATCACAATATTTGTAATGTGTGATTTTGCTCTAATTTTCATTATCAGTCTGGTCACAAGCTTATCAGTTTTACTAATCTTTTCAGAGAACTAACTGGTGTCATTGATTTTCTCAACTGGTTGTTTTCTGTTTCATTGACATTTACTCTTATCCATATTATTTAGGTCCTTATAATTTTTTTGTGTAATTGGATTTTTAGTTTTTTTAAGGAGAATGTTTTTATTGTCGATCTTATTTCTTTTTCCTGCTAGAAGCACATATAGCTAGGAGCTATAAATCCCCTTCAGGAACTGTATTAGCAAAACCCACAAATTTTGATATGCTGTGTTTTAATTTTCATTCCATTAATATTTCATTCCATTTTATATTTACATATATAGTATATGTACATATAATAGTATATACAGTATATATAATAGTGTACTTCTATATCCTATATAAAATATATATTATATATAATATAATACATATATAATATATAATTACATGCATAGTCTCTGTATTTATTTCTGAATATATATTATTGTGACCCTCACAACAACCTTACCTGGTATAGATATTATTTGCACATGACAGTTGAAGAAACTCAGCCTAGCGAAACTATACAGCCCTTCTAGAGGCAGTATAATTAGAAAGGGGTGGAGCCGTGATACAAAAACAGGTTAGTCCGTATTCAACACCCGTGTTTTTCCACAAGATTCTGTGCCACCTCTCCTTCTGCCCTCTTACCCTCAAGGTGCTTTAATGCAGTTAAGGAGAAAAAAACATTAATTGGACAAAACAAAGTAACACAGTTGTCAAAAAGTTCACACTTGTACAGGCATTAACAGAAAACTATCTAAGGTAACACTTAACCAGGTGCCATGAAAAAGCAGTATGTGCTCAGGTGAAAGCCCGGTTCTCTGAATGGGAAGGTAAAGGCCTGAGGAGGCTTGGGAGGAGCCACAGTGGACTGAGGCGGGATCCTGGATGAGTAAAGAGGAAGGGAGAGCCTAGGCACACGTGGGAAGGGTACTCAGAGTCTGTTGTCTCCCAAGTGGCATTCTCTTGCCTCTCTGAGCTCTTGGTACATTAATGATTTATGGGTAGAGTCCTAGGCACTTGGTAATTGTTTCTAAAAGCACAATGACCCCTCTGTAACAGATCAAAGCTCCTCATAGTGAAGACAACCCAGATTCAGCTTCTTGCTTCAGAGCACTTGGCTTTGTTGTTTGGTCAGAGGAGGGAGTGTGCTATAGGAGAGGAGAGAGAAGAGACAGAGGTAGAATCACTTGTAAAATAAATGCTTTTCTTGATTTAGCCACTTCTTACGTTCAGATTTTAAATCATCAGGATAACTGTCTGCCCTCGAGCTCCAAAAGCAGTAGAGAAGCCATCACGTCCTCCAGCCCAAAGATTTTGTGTTCCCGAGACTTCTCCATGGAGTGGAGCGCTCAAAGCAGGAATTACACCTTTTCAAAGCTGAAAACTGTTTCGTTGCTCTTTAAATCCTAAAATATGGCCATTTAAACAGTGTTTTCTGCCCCTCCTCCCCACCTTATAAACAATGCCTGTGATTATCTTCTCTTAATTTTGCCTTGAAAAACTAAAGGTTTAGAGAAAATGCGAGCACTTCTGACAGTTCTGCATATAACCTGGTGGGAAATGTTCGTGGAGAAGTAAATTGACCGGCCAGCAGCCAGCGATTGCTGTTCTGAAAGAACGTTCTATGTCACAAAAGTACCTGTACCTTGCTAGAACTACAGTGAGTGTTTGCTCTTACTCCTAAGGCTCCAGCCTAAGGAAGTTTTAGCATAACCCCAAAATGCCAAAATATTCCAAATATCAAGGGGTAGAAATCCCCCAACTGTGCCAAGCAGCTCTTTGAAGTAATAAGAACTCTACGCCTAGGGTGTCGGTAATGAAAAGCATCATGGCATGTTGAAAACAAAACTTAAAATTGCAAAGTCTTCTCAACTTTTCCGGAAGGTCCAGGACTGGTTCCTGATAAGAGCCATCTTCACTGAGGATAGTATAAGTTTCATAATAAGAGAATAGGAATAGATATTTAACCAAGGTAGATCTGGACCCCATTCAATTCATCTGTTTTATACTTTGTCATAAATAGTTTCTTTTTTAAAATTAAAGGATACCTCTTTTGAATACAGATGGATGCCAAGGGAGAAGAAAGATGAGTTTCATTTGCTGCCGTCAGGCTTTCCCCAGACCCTGGTTGGCAGTGAGTAAAAGCTTTCTATAGTAAAAGTGCAAGCTTGTATAAAATGCTAAGATGCAGAATTTAGTATAGTTTTCCCAGAGGCCAAGGAGGTGTCCAGCGTAGTGAAAGTGGCACATAAGACCAGACCATGCTACTCAACCTAGTCAGACCCATGCCCTCTGACAGACAAGAAAGTCTCTGTTTCGGTGTCACTGGAAATTTAGTTTAAAATAAATAAATTGTTATAAGCTCCCCTCTAAGTAAAAGCAAGTAAAGGAATGATAACTTTAAAAAAATTTTAACGTTTACTAATTTTTGAGAGACTGGATGTCTTTGAGAGAGACAGCGAGTGATCTGGGGTGGGGGGGGGCGGGGGCAGAGAAAGAGGGAGACACAGAATCTGAAGCAGGCTCCAGGCTCTGAGCTGTCAGCACAGAGCCTGATGTGGGACTCGAACCCAGGAGATCATGACCTGAGCCAAAGTCAGACGCTTGACCAACTGAGCCCCCCCCCCCCCACCAAGCCTCCCACCCCTTTTTTTAGGAATGATAACTTTAAAGAAGAAATTCTGGCTGGGGAGATGGGAGATATGGTTGCCTCAGCTCCAGAACCTCTTTTCTCTGAGACGAGTTTGTTAACTTTCCTGGACCTCAGGTTTTCTGCAAAATGGGGAAACTAATGGTCCCACTTCAGAGATAAGACTGGAATGAAGGGGCTCTCATGCTCTGGGGTCTGGGATTTCATTTAGTCCCTCTGACTCTGTGAAGCAGTGCCATAATTTAAGTGCCAGAAGGTGCTCAGCCCTTCCTCGGATGAGGCCTATGTGTCAGGGTGGCCCACTTTAAGTGTACCTACTATGCAACCATCACAGTCTAGAGAATATGAGATTTTTGTTTATATTCTATTTTTTTATTATTTTTTTAATTTTATTGAAATCCAAGTTAGTTAACATATGGTGTATTAATGATTTCAGGAGTAGAATTTATGATTCATCACTCATATGTAACACCCAGTGCTCATCCCAGCAAGTGCCCTCCTTAATGTCCATCCCCCATTTACCCCATCCCCCCACCTAACCCCCCACCAGCAATGCTCAGTTTGTTCTCTGTATTTAAGAGTCTCTTATGGTTTGCCTCCCTCTCTGTCTTTATCTTACTTTTCCTTCCCTTCCCCCATGTTCCTTTGTTGTGTTTCTCAAATTCCACATATGAGTGAAATCATATATTTATCTTTCTCTGACTTATTTTGCTTATTATAATGCACTCAAATTCCATCTACATTGTTGCAAATGGCAAGATTTCATTCTTTTTGTTGGCTGAGTAATATTCCATCGGATATATACACCACGTCTTATCTCTTTGTCAGTTGATAGACATTTGGGCTTTTTCCATAGTTTGGCTGCTGTTGACAGAACCGCTATAAACATTGGGGTGCGTCTGCCCCTCAAATCAGCATTTTTATATCCTTTCTCTTTGGAAAAATCGTTCTTAAGAAAGCAACTTCTATGGAACATTTAAAGCATGACCGAATGTCCGAGGATAGCACTGTCTCCTGTAGCTTCTCGGAGACAGTGTCAGCAGAGAGAGATGGAGAGAGCAAGCTGCCTCGTGAGCCCAATTCCTGAAGCCATAACACTTGATCAAACCACGACGTGAAGGGCATCCCATGGCACTAAGGGTGCCGCGAGAAGGAGCTATCCCTCCAGTCAGGGTCACTGGCGCACCTCAGAGAGGACGGATGCGGGGGAAGAGGCCTCCAACAGCAGTACGACTTCAGCAGGCAGGGGTGGAGGGGAGAGTCTCATTTGCCTAAAGCTTGGAGTGTGGGACTGACGATAACTGGCAATAAGGAGGAAGGGCTTGGGGACTTGACTAGCAAAGTAAAGAGAAGCGACTCTCTTTGAGGCAATCAGGAGGCACTGGGAGCTCTGGACAGGGCACTGAAGTGTTTGAAGCTGCAATTTAGGAAGATCATTATGGTAGCAGCATAAGGGATGGACGGTTGAAAGAAAATTGCAGGCAGAGAAAACAATTAGGAGACTCTGCTAGCATTACTAATAATCTGGGCAAGAGGTGAGAGGGGCCAGACAGAGGGTCGGAGGTCTTGGTGGGAAGGAGAGGGATGTAGGGGACTGAGGACCCAGGTGGTGAGCCAGTTGGGGAGAGGGGCTCATGAGGCTTTAACTAGGACAAGATGCTCCAGAGGACAAAGCCCAGCCCCCTGATAACACCCAAACAGTAATCACACAGCTGTGATATGTTAACTGTTAATAACTTAAGACACATGTATGTTTAGAGCTCAGAAACGTTTAAAGGGGACATAGATTATCTTTTTACGTATGTTTGGAACTACACACTTTGTGTATCCATGAACCCTTAGGATCCAGGTCCATTGGACCTGCAGGGATGGGCATTTTCCCCAAAAAAGTATACTTTTCAGACCATTATCACCTGTCCCTTTGAAATTGAGATGAACTTGTCTAGAACTCATTCCACATTTTGGAAACATCCTAGGTCTCTCCCACGCTCTCACGAATTTCAGGTGGGAGGAGCCTCTGTTTTTAGGGTTACCTGTGGCTCTGAATTTCTGCTTCTCCTAAATTAACTCAGTTGATGGGTTCCTCCTGCTCTGCTGTGCTGATGCTGTTCCCCGCAGTGGCCCTCCACACGGCATCACCCTCGCCCCACCCCTCGGCTGATTTCAAGATTCTGCCTTCTGATACTGGGGTCTTCCTTAGGGAGGTAAACATGGGTTTGGATGTCAGGAGAGGAAAAGGAAGCTCTAGAAAACTTGAGAGTCATGTGTATGGAGGTGACATAGAAAGGGATGAGAGAGGCAGGAGAGTGTGTACAGAGGAGCAGGAAGACCACGCTTCTGTGGGGCCAGAGGAAACGGAGAGCAAGCGAAGAGAAGAGGCAGTGAGGAAACAGGGAATCGCCCCCTCGCAGAAGCCACGTGAGGGGGGAGTTTCTGAAGGGGGAGAGTGGTTTATAATACCAGGTGCCGGACAGAGGGTGGAAGTGATACAGAATGAGTTTGGCTTTTTTCAGAGAAGAGTCTGTATACAGGTGAGGACAACCAGATCATCCTGGTTTCTCAGCCATCAAACGGTGTAGCAGTTGGGTCTTTTCTTCATTCCACCAAGGGACCTGGCACTTTCCTCGGTGAGAAGTGGCATGGTGACATCTACAGGGAGCTGTCTGGAAGTGGAAATCCGTGCCGGAGAGAAGGGCGCGGCCGAATGCTGCCTTCCATCCCAGGGGATCTCTCTCAAAAAGCAAACGCCCTCTCCTCCCTCTCTTCAAACTACAGACCTGCCTGGTCCACAGACTTAATTGAAACTAGGTTTGAAATTAAAAACACACAACCGCTGTTATTTTTCATTTGATTCCTGGCAATCCGATTACTTAGACAGCAAGAAGATCTATGTTGTACACCACAAGCAATTTGCCTATGAGATAATTCATAAAAGCAATTACATACCACACAAACCTAAGAGTCAAACACTATCTGTCATTCTGTCCCCAGAGAGAGTGAAAGCCCATCACTTCCGCTCTACTGAGAACAGAAGGAGAAACATTTAAAATTCAGAAGTATTGAGACATTATCATGTAACAATGTTCTCTGGAAAACACTATAAGTACTGTGCTAACAAAACAGACAGGAGGTGATACATTTTTCTTCAATAGTATCTCCCTAATGTTTGTTTTAGTTTAAAAGAATCACAGAGACAGAATGATACATTTATGTTATAAATATAATGAGGCCTGCTGAAGAAAGGGAGAAAAAAGAAAGAACAAATGCAATTAATAGAAAAGTTACAAAGATGGTAGACATTAACCCACACCTATCAATAACTACATTAAAAGTGAGTGGCCTAAACACACCAATTAAAAGAGAGAAATAGAGCGCCTGGTGGCTCAGTTGGTTAAGCGTCTGACTTCGGCTTAGGTCACAGTCTCACAGTTTGTGAGTTTAAGCCACATGTCAGACTTTGTTGACAGTGTGGAGACTGCTTTGGATTCCCCTTTCTGCCCTCCTTCACTCCTACTCTCTCTCAAAAAAAAAAAAAATTTTTTTTTAAAAAGACAGAGATAGTTAAAAAAAGATGTTTTAAAACTTAACTATATGTTGTCCACAAGCAACCCTATTCATTCATTCATTCATTCATTTATTCATTCTGTTTGTGAATTTAATGGCAGGGGGCTGAGATGGGGTGTGCCATGTGCTGTTTCTGCTTTTCCGGTGGAGAGGGGGCCCCCGGTAGGTATGTTGAGTGCAGAGTTGGGGTTGTGGGGGGAGCTGGTGGGGCAGAAGGACTTTCAGGGTGCCCAAGCCACAGGGCACTGCCAGGCAGCATGGAGGTCCCTTCCAGTGGGTGACCAGGCCTGGCAGGTGTCACTGAGACTGCTGTGGAAGCACGCAGCCCCTTCCCACCAGTCTTGAGGAGCTTGCCCAGAGCCAGCAGGAGTGTGGGATGGCCACGTAGCCCTCCGAGGCCCACCCCTTCACAAGAAACCCAATTTAAATATAAAGTCCCAGATTATAAATAAAGGAATGGAGAAAGACATACCATGCTAACCCTAGTCAAAGGAAACAGGGAATAGCTATTTTTTTATATTTTTTTAATGTTTTTTATTTTATTTCTAGGAGAGAGAGAGAGACAGCGTGAGCAGGGGAGGGTCAGAGAGAGAGGGAGTCACAGACTGAAACAGGCTCCAGGCTCCGAGCTGGCAGTCAGCACAGAGCCCGACACGGGGCTCGAACCCACGAACCGCGAGGTCATGACCTAAGCGAAAGTCGGACGCTTAACCGACTAAGCCACCCAGGCGCCCCAGGGAATAGCTATTTTAATTTGAGACAGAGGCTTCTGAGAAAGGAAGTTTCTAGGAGATAGGGACACTACATAATGATAAAGAGTCAATTCTCCAAAGACGCGTAAATCATTAAAGTAGTTGTTGATATTTTCGGCTGACTCTGTTTGGGTCCGATGACTTTTATATTCAGATAAAGTTCAGTTGTTGCAGTCCTGAGAGCCTTGCTGCTTTAAGCTGAGAAATCTCCTTTAAAGCTGCCAGGATTTCGAGGGTAAAAAGAATTATAAACATCTAATGTGTCGTGGGCGCTGCTATGCCCTTTATAATTTTTACATGCATTATTTCATTTACCTCTCACATGAACCTTTTGACGTAAGTATTTTGATGCCCATTTTATAGATAACTCAGGTTGCTTTGATCATGTAATATTTTGTGTATTGTTTCATTTATGAAATATTTAATGAGCACCTGGTAAGTCTCAAAATCACGGAGTGGATATGACATAGGGTCTTCCCTTAAGAAACTCCCAGTCAGATATCCTATGTCAGAGTTGCAGAGCCCCTCATTTCATCCTCTTGGCACTGCAGGAAGACACACAGGAGAGCATTCCCATTTTCCAGATAAAGAAATCGAGGATGAGAAGTTGTTTCTGGCGTAGGGTCTGATGGCTGGTAAGCAGTAGAATTAAGACTTCATGCAGTTCTCCTGCCTTCAATTCCAGTGCAATTCCACCGTTTTAACCATGACGTATTATTGACAAAGACATGAAACTGATTTATGGTGGTCAGAGGGACACAGAGGGGAGTCTTACCCATCAGCATTCTGGCAGGATGAAGCCAGGTGGGACATTTATTGCAGCCGCTGCTTCTGACCGGGGCTGCATGGACACTGCGGGGGTTTTAACACGTAAGCTTTTCTCAGGCAGGGCTGAGAGCATTGCTGCTTTGATTTTCCTTATCCCTGAATGCCTAGCACTGCCTGCAGAACCAAATCTTGGTGCAAACCAGCATCTTGATTTCATGCTGAGATGTCACACTTTTGACAGTTAATGGAGAACAGTGTTCAGTGGCTGCAGCGAGAAGGTATGTTTCATTCACCGATCCAGCACTGTGAGCGAAGGGACACTAGTATCTTCTGGGTCTCTTACTGCTCTAAATTAAGTGACATTGTAGCTATGCGGAGATTACCTGTGAGGTTGGCCTGAGGGTCGGTGCTCTGCTTCACCCTTGGAGACAAATCCTCATCCATTGGAAGACTGTTCAACATACCCAGGGCAAGCCATGAAAGAGATTCGGACGGCTGTTAAGTGAGAACCACAAGATGTTCTGTTTCCCCCGAACCACCATTAAAAGTAAAGGCCTGAAATGAGAAAGAATGAAATCTGGCCACGTGTAGCAGCATGGATGGAACTAGAGGGTGTTATGCTGAGCGAAATAAGTCAGGCAGAGAAGGACAAATATCATATGTTTGCACGTATAGGAGGATTAGGAGGAACTTAACAGAGGACCATGGGGGAGAAGAAGGGGAAATAGTAGGGGAGAGAAGANGAAAAAAAAAAAAAAAAAAAAAAGAAAAGAAAAGAAAAGAAAAAAAGTGAAGTCCTGAGCAATTTTCCAGACCTGAGATATTCAGAATTTCTTCTTCTTTATATGGTGAGAATTTTTTTATCTTCAGATCTTTATTTATACTTTTTTTTTTTTTATTTCGAGAGAGAGAGAGACACAGCGTGAGGAGGGGAGGGTCAGAGAGAGAGGGAGTCACAGACTGAAACAGGCTCCAGGCTCTGAGCTGGCAGTCAACACAGAGCCCGACGCGGGGCTCGAACCCATGAACCGCGAGATCATGACCTAAGCGAAAGCCGGACGCTTAACCGACTAAGCCACCCAGGCGCCCCTATTTATACTTTTCAACAATGAGCAACGCTACCAAATGATCATTGCTTAAGTGAGGACCCAGCGCAAAAACTAAGCAGGTGATCCAAAGATTCAAAACTAAATTCTGTTTCGGGATGAGCTGGAGAAAGCAGACACCAACCCCTCTCTCCCACTGAACACAGCTACCCGACCTGAGCAGAATGTGTGAAGCTATTTGAGAACCTCAAAAAGTAAGATGTAGCAGGCAGATTGGAACAAAGACCAGAATTTGAAGTATCCCAGAACTGGTGGTGAGTTGACAAGTTCTCTCCAATGTTCCATGGCCTCCACTGAGTGCACACTTGGAAATAAACTTGGACATGAGCAGAGAAGGCTCCGTGAGAAGTGAGAGACAGAAGTCCTCACACTCAGAGAGAGCTAAGTAATCTTTGTTTTTTCTTCATTCTCTCCTACCCTCAACCTGAACATGGCTTGTGGTCATGCCTGTAGCAGTCATGGTGGCCGAAGCCTGTCACAGCCAGACCCCGAGGGAGGGGACCTTTCCTCTCTGCTTGGAGGAGCTATATTCCAAGAGGGTGAGGCAACCCCGCATTGCATTCATTCCCTCTCTGTGTGTCTGTCACTTAGCCACAGATACAAGCACACTGCGAGAGGTGCACAGCAGAGTGTGAAAACCCAGGTCCCAGCTTTCTGGCTGCAGGATGGAAAGGGGGAGCCCCAGGGACCTGGAAGGAGCTGGAGGGGTTGGGAAGAGGAAGGGACTTGGGAAAATGACCCTTTAACACTGATTTACAAGCCCCTGATCTGACCCCTCAGCTGCATTTGTGAACCTCGCCTTAAAGGCAGACATAGACTTTGAGAAATGGACTTGGAATAGGCCACTACCCAAGTGCCCGACTGGCCGTTTGGTGCACATGTGGGGCAGATCCTCACAGCACTTCAAAGTCTTTGAAAACTAAACCGACACTAGAGACACAGCCCACAGAAGGCTGATGGGACCAGTAGCCTGGACTTGACTTGTTCAGTTGTCTGCCGACAAGGGTCCAAACAGGAGCCAGAGGCCTGTATTGTCATACTTGAGTCTCCAGGACACCATCTAAAATTTCTCAGCATACGAAGAAACCAGGAAAATGTCAACATGTATGAGAAAAGCCAATAAATAGGCAGTGAAGTCAGGATGACACACATATTGGGTTTAATTGACAGACATTAAATTCAGCCATTTCTAACGTGCTCCAAGAACTAAAGCCAAGTATGCTTACAATGATTGGAAGGATAGAAAGTCTTATCAAAGAAACAGGAGAGAGAATGAAATGGAAACTTTAGAATTTAAAAATAGAAGAACCAAAATAAGAAACTCAGTGAATAGAGAAAACAGAAGACTCAGTGAAATTGAAGATAAATTGATAGAAATTATCCAATCTGAACAATAAAAAGAAAATAGATTTAAAACAAAACAAAAGAACAGACCCGGGCACCTGTGAGAACATATTAAAAGGGCTAATATTTCCATCACAGTCATCCCAGAAGAAGAGGAGACAGAGTGTTTGCAGAAAAAAGTATTTGAAGAAACAATGGTCCAAACTTCCCAAATTGATGAAAGACATAAATGTACAGATTCAGAAGCTCAGTGAACGTCAAACAGGATAAGCCCAAAGAAATCCATGCCTGTATATACCATAATCAAGTGGCTGAAAACTAGAGTTAAAGAAAAAAATAATGAAAACACTCAGAGGAAAATTTCACATTACCTGTAAGGGACAATTCAGATGTCTACAGATTTGTCATCATAAACCATGGAGGCCACAAGACAGTGGAACATTTTCAAAGTACAGGAAGAAACAACCATCAACTTAGAATTCTATAGCCAGTGAGACTATCCTTTAGGAGTAAAAGTGAAGAAAGTCTCAGATGAAGGAAAACTAAAAGAATCCTTTGTCTGCAGAACTGGTCTAAAAGAACAGTTAAAGGAAGTTCTCCAGACAGATGAGAAATGACAGCCATCCAAGTTTCAGAAGGAATTAGAGCAACGGGAATGAAGAGCAACAGAAATAATAAATAGCTGGGTGTATATTGGACTATACTTTTCCTAGTGAGTTCCTGAAAATATAGTAAAAGCTGGAAGCCAAAATTATAACATTGTCTAATGGGGTTTTCAGTATATGGAGATGTGATTCACAAGATTACTACACAGAAGAGATTGGGCAAAAGGATCTAGATGGCAGTAAGGGTTCTCTTCATTCCACTCATGGTAGTAAAATGATTTCAATTAGTTTGTGAGAAATTAAATTTGTGTATTGCAGTTCCCAAATCAACAACTAAAAAATTATGCAAAGAGATGTGGCCAAAAATGCAATAAAAAACTTAAAAAGGGGACACCTGGGTGGCTCAGTCAGTTAAGCATCCGACTTCAGCTCAGGTCATGATCTCACTATCGATGAGTTCGAGCCCCATGTCAGGCTCTGTGCTGACAGCTCAGAGCCTGGAGCCTGCTTCAGATTCTGTGTCTCCCTCTCTCTCTGACCCTCCCCTGCTCACACTCTGTCTCTCTCTCTCAAAATGAAATAAAGACATAAACAATTTTTTAAATGGAGCTCTAAAAATTGTTCAAATAACTCTAAAGAAGGCAGGAAGGCAGAAAAAGGAGAGCTAAAACAGAAGGAACAAACAGAAACAATACTCCACTCAACAATACATAATACACATTCTTTTCAAGTGGACAAGTTTGGAATATTTCCCAAGGTAGACCATATTCTGGATCAGAAAATGAACAAATTGAAAATAATTGGAATGATACAAAGTATGTTGCCTGACCTTGATGAAATTAGATCAAAATTAGTACAAGAAGGATAACAGGAGAATCTTAAAACATTTGGAAATTAAATAACATACTTCTAAATGGATCATGGATCAAAGAGAAGTCTCAAGGGAAATTAGAAAATGTTTTAAATTGAAGGAAAATAATACAACATCCAGAAATTTGTGGAACGTGCTAACATAGTGCATAGAGTATATTTATAGCATTAAATTCTCAGAAAAGAAGGGTCTGAAATCAGTAATCTAAGCTTCCACCTCAAGACTGAATGAAAACAATATATACTTACAGCATATGGCTTAATTATAGCACAAACATACTTCAAGCCAATGAAATAATAAGGGTAGAAAGGAAATCAATGAAATTAAAAACAGAAAAATTAAGAGAGAATCAATGAAACCCCAAACTGATTCTTTGAAACAGTCAATAATATTGATAAATCTTTTGTAAGGCTAACAAAGAAACAAAGAAACTTACCAGCATCAGGAATGAAGAGAGGGAATATTTTCATAGACCCCACAGATATCCAAAAGGGATAAGCTATTGATCATGGGATAACAGGGTGATCCTCCGAGGCATTCTGCTGGGTGAACTAAGCTAGTCTCAAAAAAGTACATACTCTGTGATTCCGCATATATGACACTTTCCAAAAGATAAAGTTATAGTGATAGAAGGTAGATGAGTAATAGCCAAGGGTCAGGTGTGTGTGTGTATGTGTGTGTGTGTTGGGGTTGGGGTGTGTTGCACACGGAATTTTTTTTTGAGTAATGAAACTTCTATGTTCTGATTGTGGTAGTAGTTACATAAATCTATAAGTGATTTTACACTGTATAGAACCATACGCATAAAAAGCCACACGTGTACACAGAACCCAGTCAGTGTTACTGTGTTAATTTTTAAAATAAATTTTGTTAAAGCAGAAAAAGGTGACAACTCATGTGATCACTTTCCTATTGTCCTTTGGGTCTTACGCATCTGAAATTTGCAGGGAAGGCACATCTATTTAGTGTTTGGTGGGGTGCACTTTCACTTCTCTGTGGGAATAGGTCGCATCTGCAGTAGTCACTGTGTGAAGTGTTAATTTGTGGTGAGTTATACTCAAAGCATTTATTGCCTCTGGTTTGGGCATCCAGGCACACAGGTGCCCTGCCCATAGCATGCCACAGAGCTCAGTGAGGACTCATGCTCTCAACTTCACCTTGAAGAGCCTGAGAGACAAAAAAGATTTGACAGGGGAAGTTAATCTGGGTAGAAATTAGTGTCTAGACTCCCATTCTTCCTCAAGAGAGACATTAGCCAAGCTGGAAAGGGGAAAGAATGTTCCAAAAGAATCTCAAGATTCAACCTTAGTGTGTTTGCACCTGCCTCGGGCTGAGTCCTAGAGGAGGGACGTAAATGAGTGGAACCCCCACCACCACCACCACCATAATTTGGAGGATCACAGAGTAGTTGGGACCCTTCTCTTGCTCAGCCCACTTGGGACTCCTAGTGGTTATAAACTTGACTGACTTCCCTCAAGCCACAGTGGTTGGAGGGAGGAGGGACAGGGGAGTGGTAAGGGCAGAATGAGTCTCCTGAAAGCTTCCGAGAGTGGGGAACACCACCAGTACAAGATGGAGCAGGGGACCTGTATGCATCCAGCAGCCAGAGGGCTCAGAACTCCTAGGGTGTCATGAGGACAAAGTGAGGGACCACAGCCCTTCAGGTATAGTTTTACCCAGCAGCAGGTACAATGTGAAAGGTCACACTCCCAGATCCTTCCTGAAGAGTCATCCACTCAAAGTCCGCCAGTCCAGGAAGTTGATGGGAGGTGAACCAGAAGCCAGCAAGCCCCGGGTTCCTACCATGATCAGTGACATAAGCCCCCTGGGATTAACCCCGGGTGGA
>NW_027532842.1:1663285-1693988 GCF_008692635.1 Crocuta crocuta | reverse complement strand
TAAACCGGTATTGAGAAATGATGGGGTTAGCTCTCACCTAAAAGCAACTAAATTACATTTCCCAATACTTAGGAAAAATGGAGGCTCAAGGATAGAGATTAAGGGCAGAGAGTAAGAAATTGTTTTAATACTTTTGAATTTTTGAAGTCCATATTCGTTAACAATTCTTAAAAAAGAAACTGTTAGAACTGAAAGACAGGAAAGAATGATGGTATTAGTGGGTTTGTTGTTGTTGTTTTGCCCTGGCAACATGTTCTAGCCTCCAGATGAGGTCTCAGACCTATAACAACAGCCTTGTACATGAGATATCTCTTGTCATAGTTGGAAAACCAGAGCTCAGAGAGGCCAAGGTGGCCAAGGCTGCACAGCAGAGCCAGGATTCGAAGCGTCTGACCTTCAACCTGTGCTCTTCCCCCCTGCTCCCCACGGCCTCTGCCAGCAAGAAGATACACAGGGACAATTCAGTTCCCATGGTGCCCCTGTCCCATGGTGACCGAGGAGGTAGAGGACCCTAGCAGGACACAATAAATGCTGGCATCAGAGTGGCCAGCCCTGGCCTCCTCCCCCAACCTTGGGACAGCCGTTAGGTCTCAGCTGACACTTGAGAATCAGACCCTGAACTCACTCTCACTCACTCTTACTCCTGAGTTTGCATTGTTATTTGAAATGACATATATTAACATGTATTGTAATTTAAAAACAACAGAATTTAAAGAGGGGAGTTTCCAAGAGAAAGGTGGATCACACACACACACACATGCTCATCTCTGTGGATTAGATCTGGCATAACCCGTGAGGTGTACTGTGTTGGTGATGCCATTGACCTCTGCTTGTACTAGTTTAAATCGTTCTGCTAGAAGGAATGCATCCGAGATGGGCATATGGGACACTCTGCCTTTACCAGCAAAGAAAACACGGAGGTCAGCTGAGGCAGCCGCAGAGTAAATCCCCTGCTGGAGAGAGAGCTGTGACTGCTTGCTTTCGCATTCCCTTCTAGGAACGTTTACCTGGATTTTAGGATGGTTGAACATAGTGAGGGAAGAGGTAGCACGACCCAAATTAGCATCTGCAGCTGGCTGGAAACCTTGCTGCTGCTGCCGGTAACCTATTGTGAGGGTCCTGAAGGGGCAGATTCTGGGCTTCTGCCCAGATGCAGTTGGTGCTGGAGTTGAGGAAGAGTGGAAGCTGTGTGCCAGGAAAAAATCTGGAGCAAGTAAACTAGGCTAGACAGGAGTGATGGGAAAGTTTGCAACTGTGGCCAGCAAAGGCCGGTGGCTACAATTTCTGATGCAACGAAACAAAGGGGTTAGATACTATGTAATCAGAAGCTAAGGGGCTTAGAGCATAAGGCATAGTTACAGGATAGAAAATAACCTGCTATAGAATAGCAATTACTGATAGGCATCCTCACTAAGAGGGATTCCTGTTCTGTTTCCCCATCACTGTCGTTGGCTCACATTGTGGATGCGAATAATGTCCAGGCACCTGGATGCAGGCCCCCTTGCCCCTAGTCCTGTTTAACCCTCCCTGCAACCCTGCGGTGGGCACCGTCGTGAGTTAGAGGGGAGTTGCTTTGCCTGAAGTCACGCAAGTAAATGAGAGCAGGGCTGAGATCGGAAGCAGAGTGGCCGGAACGGTAACGCCGGGTTCATCACTGCGTTCTGCTGCCTCCTGGTGGCGTACATTTGGAATGATACTTAGTACAATAGAGTGAGGGAAATTGGGGATCAGAAAAGCTGACTCAGCTCTGCTCCTTAGCAGCACTGTGACCTGAAGACTCACAGAACCGCCTCTGTTTCAGCTTCTTCATCTGTAAAAGGAGGCTCTAATGAGGATGACAATAGACGTTAAAGTGGCCTCAACACTGTGACGATGATTGTTTATTCAAACAGTCATCGTCAAGCACCTGCTCTGGGTCTGAGCTGTGCTCGGTACTGGGAATGTAACAGGGCACAAAACAGACGTGGTCTGTGTCCTCACAGAGCTCAGGTTCTAGCAGAAGGATTGATCACAAAAGTAAATATAAAAAGCCGTAGTGAAGGTTGTGGACTCGCCTGGGAAGTCAGGCATGTGAGCTCTGAGACTGAAGAAGGTGGTCAGGGAATAATATTGCCAACACACTGGGGAGTGGGGGGCAGGAGGGGAGTGTGGCTGCATGCAAAAAGTCATGTGTGGGGAGGGGACATGGCCGGTCCGTAGGGTGGAAGGAAGCCAGGGAGGCCAGTAGAGCGCTCGGCTGGGAAAGGGGTGGACAGGCCTCACCATGCGGAGCCCAAGCAGTGATGGAGATCCTGGTCCTTGTCTAAGAGTCAGAGGAAGTCTCTGCAGAGAGTAATCTGAGAAGACTTGCATTTCAAGAACAGATGGGCGGGGAGACCAAACAGGAGGCTCTGGAAGTGATCCAAATGGGAGTGCATGGTGGTGCCTGGGTCCAACATGGCGGGCATGGTGACAGTCTGTGGATGGTTGGAGAGAGATTTAGGAGGCGGTTGAACAGGGAGTGGTGATGTGTTGGAATAGGGGTAAAGAAAGGGTAGCTGCCCGGGATGAGGTCTGGATGTCTGGCTGGGGAGCGAGGTGACTGGGGGTACCACTTACTGAAGTAAAAATGAAGAGTTGAGTATACTCTGCAGAGGTTCACGAATTAGGCTGCCAGACATGGAGAGTTTGAGGTTCTTCTGAAACCTCAGGTGAAGATGTCAAGTAGGCTAAGTAGAACTGGCCCTCTTCGAACCACTGGCTAGGATGTTTTGTCTGACGAATCCACTTTGCAAGGAAGCAGCACAGCACCTGCTGTAGGCGTTCGTTGTCCGGACCCAAGCAGATTCTCCTTTCATCTAAGACACAGAGCCTTCCCCTCAGAGAGCCGGCCTCATCTGTGACCTTACAGGGACACGTGACAATGAGAAAATATAAGTCAGTGTGTGATGAATTATCAAGTGTTGATGCTTGATTCTTCTGGAAGAAGTGAGGCTCACATGGGAGACACCGGACAGGTTGAAGGACAGGTCGCAGAGAAGAAAGTGATACAGCAACGTGAGCAAGAGAATCAGTACAGGGCTGAGGCAGGAAGCAGCGAGGTGACCAGCTGGCTGGAGTTTGCGGTGTGTACGTCAGATGCTATTGGGTCTTAGAGTCCAGCCACTTAACTCAGAGATGTATTTGGTGAGACGTGCATTCTTTGCATCATCGGCTTTCTATTTCACTGGCTTCTGGTCTTGTGAAAGGACCGATCGCTCACCGCAGATGGCCAACACAAGTTCAAATGACATGAAAATTAAGTGTGTGTATATATTTATATGTTTTTTCCTTATGTACGGCTTAAGGCAGTTATCAAAAATGATACTTTAAAACAGACATGAGGGCCTAAAGGAGACGATGTCTATTTTGGCACAACGCTTTGTATCGGGGGGCTGCTGGGGGTGACTCTGTAATCTAACATGCAGGCTCTGCAGTGGGGGGAATGGACAGGTGTACAGAAACAAGGCCTTTTTCAAATTTTCATACACATGGAAAAATGTCTTCTGATTTAAACAAAGAATATGTCAGGAGAAAGAAGATTTCTCATTCTGGGGCTTTCAGCTTGGTACTCCTGCCACATGACGCCTGCTGTCTTTTGTCCCCTCTTTCAGGGCCCAGAAGCTGTGTGTCCCCTGTGGTTATAGAGCCCATGAGAACGCGTGTATGTGGAGCAGAGCCGGGGGCGGAGCGGGAGGGGGCAGCCATGGTCATGGTCTTTGCTGAAAGATGGCTCCCATCCATAGGCCGCTTGCAAAGAGGAAGCGTTTGTCTTTAATTTCTAACTGTCCACTTTTTCTCAGTCACAGGGAAACTTCCTTGTGCGAAACATACAAAGTAGTTCAGGGACAGCCACTGTGGGGCCCATTTAAAAATAAGTTGACCCATATTGTATATAATTAAACCTGGAGTACGGGTTCCATTTGGAAAATTGCTTTTCAGCTAATGAATACTTTTGTAGTGCACTACAGCAAAACTCCCAAAGAAGGAGAAGAAAAAAAGAAACCTGTGTGTATTTATAAAGCATCTCTGCACAAACATATTTTGTGAGACGTGGACAGCAAGGGAAAGTATTACAGTGAAATGAAGAATCATCTCTTCCACTGGAAGAGACTTTTTTTATATAACAAAATAGAGTCATGACAGTTTCCATTTCCTTATCCAAGCCCAGTAGAAATCCTGTGCTCATCAGACTCCTGGTATTATCTGAAATCTCTGAGGTAACCATGATTTATGTCCACGCTCAACAAAAGTACCAGCTTTTTGTAACCCAGGGTGTGCTTGGAATGCGGAACTTTGCACGTGCGTTCACACTCTGGGTACCATTTCGGCTCATAGAGAGGGAATCCAAACAGCCAATGGGAAGAGCTCAGTCGGAACTGTATTCTGAATTCCCATGTCCATTAATAGTCTGGGTCCCTTGAGAGCCACAGGATTAAACTAAAGGCCTCTGCTACTTGAGATTGCCAAGCATCATGTTGTATATGGTTTTTCTCTTATCTCAGTCCTGACACGGCCCGGGTGTGTGACGCCTGTCCAGCCGCAGCTGCTGACATCACTCCAGGGACACATACCTCAGACAGCCAAGGCCTGCACAGACACAGCCGCATCTGCTCAGTCTGGAAATCATTCAAACATGGCAGCCCCCGCGGTGGACCCCAGCCAGCAACACTCCTAGTGCTGCTCTTGTGTCCAGCCTGTCTAAACTTAAGCCATTTAACCTTCGTTATCTCCAGCTGAAAACAGGTTCCAGCTCCCGCTGAAGTGATACTGGTGGCCCAGGGACATCGAGTTGTGGTTGTTAAAATACCAGCGGAGGTGGGGCACGTGGGTGGCTCAGTCAGTTAAGCCTCCGATTTCAGCTCAGGTCGTGATCTCGCAGTTCCGTGATTTTGAGCCCCATATCCAGCTCGCTACTGTCAGCACAGAGCCTGCTTTGGATCTTCTGTCCCCTTCTCTCTGTCCCTGCCCCGCGTATGCTTGCTCGCTCTCAAAAAATCAAACATTAAAAGAAAAAATTACCACAGCAGGGACCATTGTATCAATTTGTGGCCCTAGTGTTAGGTCCAGATTTTAATCCCAATCCCAGTTACATTCATCGATTACTTACGTTTTTCTTCTGTGTTTGCGGTATCCCCGACGTGCTGTTAGGGCTGTTAGCATCCAGCAGGGAACAAGACCAACACTGGCTTCCAGGCTACCGTTTAGCAGCACGAGATAACATCCTGGGAGCATGAAAAGGCAGGCTGACAATGAGCCAGCATTTGTAAGAAATGCAAGGTCCCTCTATCAAAATACTTTACCAACACATGTTCTTTTATGGTCCGACCAGAAGATCCTTTCTGGTTTCATTGCCCCTGTGGCCCCTTTTTCCGCCTATCATGGTCCTCTGAGGAATGATGGTGGGGCGGCCCTGGGTGCTGGACACGCCACACTCACAGGTGACGGAGATGCCCTGACCTTGCTGCTCAAGTTTACCCAGGCAGGGAGTGGGCCAGAAGTAGAGATGTCAAGGATAACCCAGAGGGTTTCAGTTGTTTCCTTCGACAGGCCTTCTCTTACCTCTCTTCCTCTACCCTTCAGACAAGGGGAGATTGAGAATTCCTTTAGCCCCCTACCCCATCACGTCAATACATGGCACTGGTCCCTGGTGTCCCCCAACACTGAAATCTCTAGTGCAGATTGCCTATTACCTGCTGTTGCTGGAGTCCTTTTTGTTTAATGTTTATTCATTTTTGAGAGAGAGAGAGAGAGAGAGAGAATGAAACTAAAGCAGGCTCCAGGCTCCGAGCTGTCAGCACAGAGCCCAACGCAGGGCTTGAACCCACGAACTGTGAGATCATGACCTGAGCTGAAGTCGGACACTTGCCCGACTGAGCCCCCCGGGCGCCCCCACTGGAATCCTCCCTTCCCCGGTTGGTCCTTTCATAGTTTAGAAGCAACTGAAGTGCAGGGCAGAGCTGCTGGTGCCAGATGAGCCAGTGGCAGAGTCGCCAACACTCACAACACCAGCCCATCCAGGCATGAACCAAAGTGAGACATTTTTGTTTCTTTGCCAAAGTAGAAGAGACTCCCACCACTTGAGAGACAGTCATGATTATTTTAGCTTTCTGATCAAACCTTTCCTAGCATCCTTTCCACACTGGGAAAGGGATACTGTGTCTCAAACAGGGTACCCCAGTTCAGTACATACAGCACATTTTAAAAAGAAGCCTCTTATTGCAGGAGACCCTGGCTAATGTGGGAAAGATCAAAGAATTGCCTGCTTAGAATGCTTTGAATAGTGAATGGGTAGAATGAAAAAGTGAGAAAACATATCAAGGTGTAAGACCCTCAGTGGGCAGGTCTTTCCTTTTGCGAGAGAAGTACTTGTTCCGATACTTGTTAACACAGTAAGGAAGACTTCATTCAGGACTATTGTGATACGTGTCGTGACTGTCACAATAGGGGAAAGAGATTGGACTGAAATCCAAATACAATAAAAACAGCAGGGGATTTATACTCAACGAGCAGTGAGGGGGTCAGGAGATGGGAAAGCGCTAAGAGAAGACATGAAGGGCAAAGGGATTCTTGCTGAATGGACTTGACAGGATTCTTCCTGAAGGCAGGCCAGGGTGATCAGGTATCAAGGGTGTGATGAGAAATCTGATCATTTTGGAGGGCGATAAGATATCAGGGTAGGGGAGGTTCTTGGTAAAGTGATGAAGCAGGATTCTTGTCGGCCAGAGGGTGCTAGGCAGGCTGAAGACAGGAACCAAGGAAGCCTAGTCATAAACAGGGCTCAGGGGAGCCTGACTAATGTTCAGTCAAGGAGAGAGTCTTTGTCGTTTTATATTTGTCAGCAAATTTTAATGAGGAGTTATATTTTTCCACATTTTTAAAATTCAAGTAGAATTAATGTATGGTGTTATATTAGTTTCAGGCATGTGTACACATGTATATATCCTTGGCAATGGAGTCCAGCTGCCCAGTTACTCCCCTAAAAGAGAGTAACTCCAATAAGCCTGCATTTCTAAATAGAGACTTTAGAAATGGAAAAGGCATGGCAGCTTTTTCTGGCTTCCATGGCAGAGCTTAGAGCTTTATGGAAAGAGTCTCACTGTCCCTGAAAGATTATTCTCTCCATACACCAAGAGAAGGGGCCCTGGGACAGCTCCTTTCGTTAATCAGTCTTGCCATGTGTGTCCTGGTATATTTTCCATCCCAAGGGCTTAAAGATTTAAAGCCCTAGAATCTTGAATTTTTCCTTTCTCCATTCCACAGATATTTATTGAGAGCCTACTATGTGCTAGGCAGGGTGGTTAGGCACAGGGGGCAGAGTCGGTGGGGAGGGGGTAACAGGTTAGATGTAAACCCATTGAATTCACAGACATGTGTAAGATCAGAACTGTAATGAGGGGGTGTGTGGAGTGGCACACGATACAGTGAGGGCATATAAAAGCAGAGCTGACCTCTCTCATAGGAGGTGAGGGAGGGAATTACTTCTAAGAAGCAGCGACTGAGCTAAGAACTAAAGGGTCCTTGTAGTAGATGAGGAGGAAAAAGTATGAGTATCCCAAGCAACAGGAGTGTCAAGGCAAAGTGCCTGTAATGAGGACAGGCTTGTAGGACCATAAGCATGAGGGATGGGTGGAGAAGAGGCCAGGAGGCTCTGGAGAGAGGAGCATGGCGGGGACATAACAGGTAGAGCAGCTTAACGTGTGATGTTCCATCCTAAGAACAGTAGAGAGCAGGTTAAGCTTTTGGGGGGATGTATAACAGTCAGCTTTGTGTACCCATGAATATTGCTCTTGCAGAGACTGAGTAGACCATGGAAGGGCCAGATGGAATTCAGGGAGATTAGTGTAGGGGGGAGGTGTGGGGGGTTGTTAGAGAGAGGATCCAAGAGCTGACAACCTCCTGGATAACAGTGGAGTGCAGAAGAACGAGTGGCATGAGGAGATAAGGGGCAGTAGCCGTCAGTAGGACTGGGTGTAGGGTTGGCTTAGGAGAGGTGTTGAAGGTGCTTGGCTTCAGATCGCTTAGTTGGGTGGTTGATAACGCCATTAACTGAGACTGGTATGGTCCTATCCATGGCAGTCAGCATTTTAAAATCCTGTTAGTGATGTTTGCAGCCATTAATATAAAAACCAGAAACTCTCTTAGTCTGTCACACCTAGAAATATAGCACACACATGTCATATTTGTATCTTGGCATCAGTACTTCACCCTGAGCATGTGTTTACTAGAGCACAGAACTTTGTCAGACTCTCCTGTGGAGTTACGGCCATGTGGCTCTGAGGACACAAAGCCCAAGATGGGCTGACCCCACATCCAGAAGCCTATGTGAAGTTAACCCACTGGTTGGGCATACAGCCAGGATGGAAAGGTTATAACTCATTCCAGGTCTGTCTTCAGCCCCAGTATATTTCCCGTAGTTGACTTGCAGTTAGCATTGTGACCGGCTACTGTGAAGTTGCTATTATAAGTGGAAAAATTAAGATCAGGAATGTTAGCTTTGTTCTCTTCTCATTATTTTTTTTTTTTATAGTTTGCTCAGTTAATCCTGTGGGTAAAATGAAGGGCCATTTGGTAAAATGCAGCATGTCTGCACATAGAAGTCCGGCAAAATGGCATCCAGTTCCCTTCCTTGGGATCTACCCAGGAAAAGAGATTACTGAAACTAATCTTTGTGCTCTAGGATCCAAAGTCTGGCCTCTGTCTACACAAGCAGACCTTGAATTGAATTCTTAATCTATTTTGGCTTCCTAGTTACCAAAATAGCTACAAAGCTGAAGTTGCTATTTATTTAAAGTATTTATTTAAATTCCAGTTACTTAACACACAGTGTAATAGTCATTTCAGATTTACAATTGAGTGATTCAAGGCTCCTATAGAGCATTGCTAGAACTGTTAAATGAATTCAGTAAAGTGAGAGGGTACAAAATCAACATATAGAAGTCTGTTACATTTCTATACACCAGTAGTGAAGCAGCAGAAAGAGAAATTAAGGAATAAATCCCATGTACAATTGTACCAAAAATAATAAGATACCTGGTAACAAACTTAATCAAAGAAGTTAAAGACCTGTACTCTGAAAACTATAAAGCACTAATGAAAGAAATTGAAGCAGACACAAACAAATGGAAAAAATTGTATGCTCATGGATCAGAAGAAAAAGTACTGTTAAAATGTCTATACTACCCAAAGCAACCTACACATTTAATGCAATCCCTATCAAAATAACACCAGCATTTTTCATAGAGCTAGAAGAATATTTGCATGGAATTTCACAAAACTAAAATTTTTATGGAACCGGAAAAGACTCTGAATATCCAAAGCAATCTTGAAAAAGAAAAGCAAAGCTGGAGGTGTCATGATTTAAGATTTCAAGTTATATTACAAAGCTGTTGTAATCACAACAGTATAGAACTGGCACAAAAATAGACACATAGATCAATGAGACAGAATAGAAAACCCAGAAATGAACCTATAACTATATAGTCAATTAATCTTCAATAATGCAGAAAAGAATATCCAATAGGAAAAAGTCTCTTCAGTAAATGGTGTTGGAAAAACTGGATAGCAACATGCAAAAGAATAAAATGGACCGCTTTCTTACACCATACACAAAAATAAATTCAAAACAAATGAAAGACCCAGGTGCCTAGGTGGTTCAGTTGGGTAAGCGTCCGACCTTGGCTCAGGTCGTGAGTTCCTGACTTCAGGCCCCTCATCAGGCTGTGCACTGGCAGTGCAGAGCCTGCTTGGGATTCTCTATCTCGCCCTCCCCATCCCCCCACCCAACTCTCTCTTTCAAAATAAATAAACTTCAAAAATATAATAAAAATTTTAAAATAGATGACAGACCTAAATGTGAGACAGGAAACCATTAAAATCCTAGAGAACACAGATAGTAACCTCTTTGACATTGGCCATAGCAACTTCTTAACTAGATAAGTCTCCTGAGGCAAGGGAAACAAAAGCTAAATAAACAATTAGGACTTCCTCAAAATAAAGATCTTCTGCATAGCAAAGGAAACAGTCAACAAAACTAAAAGGCAGCCTATGGAATGGAAGAAGATATTTGCAAATGGCATATCTGATAAAGGGTTATTATTCAAAACACAAAATAATTTATAAAACTCAACACCCAAAATATGAATAATCCAATTAGAAATGGGCAGAAGACACAAATAGATATTTTCCCAAAGGTTGTCGTTTATAATCATCAGAGTCAACTTTGGCTTTCGCACTGCAGATCATTTTATTTTAAAACTGAAAAAATAATTAAGCCACCTCTGCAGGCACTGCAAATAGGGGAAATGTTTTAGGACACATGGTTTATGAATGACTTACATGGGATTATCACCTCCGAGTAGAATTTGAGTGTGGCTCCATTGGTTTAGGATTTTTTGTGGGCACATTCTCAATTCTTGTATCCATTTGTTTTTTTTTTTAATGTTTTATTTATTTCTGAGAGACACACAGAGAGAGAGACAGTGTGAGCAGGGGAGGGTCAGAGAGAGAGGGAGATACAGAATCTGAAGCAGGCTCCAGGCTCTGAGCTGGCAGTCAGCACAGAGCCCAACGCAGGGCTCGAACCCACGAGCTGTGAGATCATGACCTGAGCCAAAGTCGGACGCTTAACCAACTGAGCCACCCAGGTGCCCCTCTTGTATCCATTTGAACTGAAAAATCCTTGTCAATATTTTAGGTCAAGTGTATAGCTTGCTCAAGGCTGTTGTTTTGTCCCCAGAAGTATATCCTAGTGGAACTGCCATTACAAAGGGCCACCTGGATCTATCCGCCCCCTCCTATTTCTTACAGCAGTGACAACCTGTAAATTAAGATCTCATAGACATGGTTACAAGCTCAGTACCTCTGTTCTCGTTGAAATTGATTGGAGATTTAATCATGGCTTCCTTTTACTGACAGAAAGGAGAAAATGAAGGTTATTTTAATGATAATGCTTTTTTTTAAATAAAGGGAAACTATTAGAAGGAACCATGAAGCCCGAAGTGTGTAGGCTTAGGGGTTTATAAGAGGGTTGAGAGTAGCTGATGTATTGGACGAATGGGGGATTTGTGAGACACATTTGCCTTGAGCCTAAACAGATATTTTGGGGTCCCTATGGGGCTGAAATATGTTGGCTAGGAGCAGAGCCACTGAAGATGGTTTCACCACATTACTTTTGAGAAATTCCTAAAGGGATGTTCATATTTATAGTTGGTTTCAAGCTCAGTGGAACCCCATGGGCTTTGGTTATACCTGGAGCACATGTCGTAATACCAGGGCTCCCTACTCCCGAGCCCTCTGCTGGGGCGATGGTGTGACCGGAATGCTACTGTGGCATCACGCAGTCATACAGTGTGAAGTGAGCAGGAGTGTTAGGTTAGATGGGTCTGATTCCTTCCTTCAGACAGCTTTGGGGGAAATATCCTAGAATGAGGGCACCCTTGAGAGCTTTAGGTACCTTCCTCATGTTCTCCATCAGTTTTCTTTCATCAGTTTTTTAAAGTTCATGTATTTATTTTGAGAGAGAGAGTGTGTGTGTGCATAAGCAGGGGAGGGGCAGAGAGAAGGAGAGACAGAATCCCAAGCAGTCTCCACACCATCAACATAGAGCCCGATGCAGGGCTCGAACTCATGAAAGGTGAGATCATGACCTGAGTCGAGATCAAGAGTTGGCTGCCTAACCGACTGAGCCACTCAGGGCCACCTCCCTCAGTTTTTTTTCAATTATTATTTTTTATTTTTCTTATTGTGGTGAAATATAAATATAGTAAATAATAAAATAAAATATAAATAAAATTTACCATTTGACCATTTTTAAGGATACAATTCAGTTGCATTGAGCACATTTGTATTGGTGTGCAGCCTTCACTACCATCCATCACTTTTCCCCACCAGAAACTCTATTCCCATTAAATACTGACTCCCCATTTCCCCTCCGCGTATTCCCTGGCCCCCACCATTCTGCTCTCTGTCCCTGTGAATCTGACTCTTCCAGGTACCTCATAGGAGTCGAATCACCCAGTTTTTATCCTTTTGTGTCCAGCTCATTTCACTTAGCATAATGCCCTCCAGGTCCAACCCTGTGGTCACATGTGCACTTTTGGTCTCTGAGATCTGTGCAGAGTGCTGGGAAAACAGAGCTGAGTCCCAACACCATGGGGACACCCAGCTGAGGCCAAGAGTCCTCGACTGCCTTCACACCCTCTCTGGACCACCCTGGTTCTGAGGAAGTTAAACAATAACTTTCACTAAGTCAGGTAAATGTTGGAGAATCCTTTATGTACAGTAAAATTCACGCTTTTTGGCATACATTTTATATGAGTTTTGATGCAGTGATGTTTTTAATTCTTTTGATGTTTATTTCTGAGACAGAGAGAGACAGAACATGAGCAGGGGAGGGGCAGAGAGAGAGGGAGACACAGAATCCGAAGCAGGCTCCAGGCTCTGAGCTGTCAGCACAGAGCCCAACGCAGGGCTCAAACTCACGAGCTGTGAGATCATGACCTGAGCTGAAGTCAGACGCTTAACTGACTGAGCCACCCAGGCGCCCCTTGATACAGTGCTGTTTTTAAATGTTCCTAGCTCAGCAGTTGATAAACCTGAAAGTGGATGTGTGAGGTTCATAGAGATAGAAAGTAGAATGTTGGCTGCCAGGGACTGGGGTGGGAGAAGGGGATAAGGAGTTAGTGTTTAGTGGGGACAGAGGTTCATTCAGAGAAGATGAAAAAGCTCTGGAGATGGATGCTGGTGGTTTTATGGCAATGTGAATGCACTTAAGGCTGCTGAATTGTAAACTTGACAATGGTTTTAAGTGTATCAGCTGTGCAGTGGTATCTGATTCTTAGGAATCGTGAATGGCTTTAATAAAAAAAAAAAGTCCATTCCTTTTCATGGACTCAACTAGAGAAATCCATACAGAAGACAGTCACAAGATTGCTCAAGGAAGCATGAATGAAGGTAACCTAACTGCACACCCCTTCCTTCCAGGGCCAGTGGCAAGCAAAGCCATGACGAAGCCAAGATAACAAGCTTGCAGTCAACTCAAACTTCCAGAGTATCTTTATTATTGGTTTGATAGGTTGCAGCCTCCACTGATCCCTAGGGCTGTCCAGAATAATGCCCAGCCTGGCAAACCTCAGTCTGGAAAATAGCACGGAGTCCAAAGGCCATTGACCTTTATTGTTCCTTTTCTGATGGTAACCCCTGATGTGACCTTGAGCAAATCTTATTTCTGTTTCCTGGATACCAAGTGGATCTATCACTGTTGAAAACTTTGGCCTTAGCCTCTCTCCCAAAACAGATACTCATGCAGCCCGTAACTTCCTGATTAATACTGGTGGGCCTGGCACTCTCCCTGTAAGCTTATGTGTAGAATCTCAGTGAGATGTTGAGTTCTTTCCTCCCCTGTCATGTCGCCAACTGGTCACCAAGACTCAGGAGCTACCTGGGGTAAGGACCACAGTTCTTGGATGAGGCTGGCGATGGGACTCAGGCTGTGCCCCCATTAGATTCTGTCCACACAGTCAGGACTATGATGAGTACATGTAAGTGGAGAATCCATCTTTCCTGAATTCAATTGCATTTAAAAAATAGATCTCTGGTAAGCACTGGGAGAGTTACAATCTTATTTTTAGAGTTACATTTGTAAAATATGTTATGAATTATAGAACACTTCGTAATGATTCTTTTCATATCATTAATTTATTCAACAAGTATTACTGAATGCCTGCAATATACCAGCACTATTCTTTTTTTAATTTTTTAAATATTTTTTCTTTCATAGTTTATTGTCTAGTGATTTCCATATAACACCCAGTGCTCATCCCCACAAGTGCCCTCCTCCATGCCCATCACCCCTCTTCCCTACTCCCCAACCCCATCAGCTCTCAGTTTGTTCTCAGCATTCAAGAGTCTCTCATGGTTTGCCGCCCTCTCTCACCCCAACTGTTTTTCCCCTTCTTCTCCCCCATGATCCTCCGTTATGTTTCTCCTAATCCTCCTGTAAGTGGAAACTATAGTATCTGTCTTTTTCTGTCTGACTTATTTCACTCAGCATAACACCCTCAGGTTCCATCCATGTTGTTACAAATGGCCAGATTTCATTCTTTTTCATTGCCATGTAGTATTCCATTGTATAGATAAACCACATCTTCCTGATCCATTCATCAGTTGATGGACACTTAGGCTCTTTCCATGATTTAGCTATTGTTGAAAGTGCTACCAGCACTATCCTAGGCTCTGGTGATCCAAGGTAGAGTTTCTGTCCTCATGACCTTGTAGTATAGTGGGAAAGACATGAACGCATGTACAAGATAACATCATTTCATATAATTATGAATGCTACAAAGACAGTAAGGCCAGGGTAATGGCGTCAGGAGTGTCTGGGGGTGGAGTGGGTTACTTTGGGGTAATCAGGGAAGAGATGACTTAAATGCTGTGAAGGAGCCAGCCTTGTGAAAATTCAGAGGGAAGAATGTTCCAAACAGAGGAAGAGTGAACTGCGCAGATCCTGAGACAGTCATGGGTTTGAGGTATTTGAGAAACTGCAAGAAAGTGTGGCTGGGATGCCAGGAGTAAGAGGGCAAATAGAAGGAAATAAAGGTCAAGCATGAAGCAGGACTCAGATCATCTGTCTGTGGCAAGTGTTGTTGGGAGATGTTAACCTGGATAGTGTAGGGCCTGCTTTACGTGTTTGAAGGACCCCGCATCCTGTGGAGAATGGATTGTGGGGAGAGCAGAGTAGAGGCAAGGAGGTCAGGTTAGAGACAGTGAACAGAACCCAGGTACAAATAAGGTCTGGTGGCTTGGACCAGGATGACAGCGGAGGAGGTGGTGAGAGGTAAACCTGGATATATTTTGAAGATGGAGCAGACAGCGTGGGTGGATTAGATTTCGGAGAGATGGTGAAGGGTAAGAGAGAAATCAGAGATGTCTCCTCAGTTCTTGGTCTGAATGCTGAGTGATTTGTGGTGCTGTTAACTGAGATCAGGAAACCGGGGTCGTGGGAGGCGGGGCAGGGACAGTTGAGAAGGTGGGATGTCCTTGCTCTAAAGGTACCTATAGGGGTTCCAGCTGAGTTTTTGCTTTATTAAGAAAATCCATGGCATGTCTGCATGGCAGGACCAGGATTATTAATCAGGATGCCTAAAACCCATATTTATCACCAGTCCACTAGGCTATGCCATACTGCAACTCAACAAACCCTTCAGGGATGCTACTTGTTTTGCTTAAGTGGATGCTTTAAGAAGACAGGAACATAAGTCTTTTTGTCAGAATTCATTAATATATTCATTATGTAGGGGAAACATTGTCATGTCATGCTTTCAAAATATGGTGTCTTTCAGATCTTTTTAAAATTGGTGCCCTGCAGAATTCACCAGCAGAAAGCTGAGAAGAGAAGAAAAAAGTCTCTGTCTCTCAGGCTGTCAGATTTGAAATGAAATAAATGACACCCAGCTACACTGCAATGGTTTTGGGGTCTTGTTTCTACAAACTCTGTAAAACTAATAACAATTGTTTGTGGACTCATGAACTTGTATTTTTATGTGTTTATACTCAGTTGTGGTTACGATGTCACTCAGTCACCCACAGGGGACAGAACACTGCCAGACATGATGAAAGACTTTTTAAAAGAATAATCACATGGTTTGCATTATCTAGAAGCATATAATCCGCAGAAGGAAACCAACTTCCCCAAACGCTCAAAAACACAAACACAGAGAACATATAATCAATATATAATAACTCCTGGTGTATATATTTCAGTTCTCTGGCATTTTTTTTATTTTAGAGAGAGAGAATGAGTGAGTGGGAGAGAAGGGCAGAGGGAGAAAGAGGAGAATCTTAACCAGGCCCCATGCTCAACTTTATGCCCAGTACACGGTTCTGTCAGACTCTATCCTATGACCCTGAGATCATGACCTGCGCTGAAATCAAGAGTCAGACGTTCAACCAGCTGAACCACCCAGGCACCCCAATTCTCTGGCATTTAAATCTGTGTAGGAAAACACTGTGTGGAAGAAAATCCCAGAGTCACTATCAGCTTAGCCTAGAATAGTGCCCAAAGTATAGAAAGCATTCACCAATATTTGTTGAGTAAATTAATGACACGAAAAGAACCATTACAAAGTACCATACAATTTGTAACATACATTTACATTTTTTTAATGTTTTATTTATTTCTGAGAGGCAGAAACAGAGACAGAGACAGACATAGTGTGAGCAGGGGAGAGTCAGAGAGAGAGGGAGATACAGAATATGAAATAGGCTCCAGGCTCCGAGCTGGCTGTGAGCACAGAGCCTGACGCGGGGCTCGAACCTACGAACCGTGAGATCATGACCTGAGCCGAAGCCAGACACTCAACCGACTGAGCCACCCAGGCGCCCCCATACATTTAAAAATGAAATGTTAGGAATTAAGGTTGTGACTATCACAGTGCTTGGTACAGGTATACTTTTTAAATGAAATTAAATTCAGGAAGGATTCATTGCGTTGCTGTACCATCAGCTTGGATTCCTACCATGAGAAATCCAAGTCCTCTGGGGGACCGGAAGGACTGTAACAGCTCTGTTCAGAAATATTTTCTCCAAATATGTGCACTGCATGTCTAGGGTTCCCAAGACTAAACACTTCTGGAGAGATGATAAGCCAGTGCCTGAGAAATGGAATGAGGTTTTGATCCTTGTTCACTCACCGTGAGGCAGTCCTCACCCAGGCCCACGAGGGCGGCCTCTGTCCAGGGCCTACATCCGGCCAGGCTACTTGAGGCCCATCATGTGTAACCATGGTTTGTCTTCATCCCTCTAATCCTTGGTCATCAAATAAAACCCAGCCCTCCCCCCTTACCTGTGACTACCTCGTTCCTTCTGTGAGTTTGTGTTACTTTGAGTTCTCTACAAGCAGCCTGAGACAAGGATCTGGGAGCACATGAATTATTGGAGAATTGGGTGCCAAGAAAACCCCTAAGAGAGTAAGGGAAGCAAGATAGGAAAATGGTGGAGCTGCTGGGATCATAGCTGAGACCAACTCCAGAACTCTTTGAATGTCACCTGATAAATGGGCCACAGCAGTATTCCCAGGTGAGGAATATGCTGCCTCCAAAATGCAGAGCAGCCTACGAAGGGTTATATTTCTTCCCTGGTGTTATGAAATACAAGGTATGATCATTTGCCCTTCACCTTGGAAGACGTGTTCTGCCTCCCAGAAACCACTGGGCCCCTAGAAACATTATCGATGTTTTGGCCTCCTTTGTCTTTGAAGAGTTTGTCACTTTCTGGAGCATGTGTGTCTTCCCAAGATCTTCACTGTATTTGCCACTTTTTGCTCATCCAGTTGGATTAACAATATTTTGTCAATTTAGTGACCAATTCTGTGGATGTTCACATGGCCTAAGTCCTTTTAGACCTTTCTAGGACAGGGAGCAGAAAAATTAACATGGCCTTGGAGCAAGGTTCCACTGAGTAATGTTCATTCCATATGGGGTTAATTACTTCAGATCCTTCACTTTGATTGGCATGAAGACTGCCTTTACCAACTTAACAGCCACATGCCACACACCAGAGTCTGTGTTCATCCACTCTAGTAATATTACCACACCAGGCATATTCAGCCTCCTGTTTGGTTAGTTTTGGGGTGGGCCTGGGTCTTTCACCATGATCCATCTGGTTTTTTTTCCACCCCCAGGGGCCAGTCTGGGAAATTAAATGGGGAAATATAATACGGAATACTAGCCTTGCATTTGTTAAGTCTTTGAGAATGGCACTAACCTCTGCCATTCCTTGCAGGGTACAATGATGTTTGTAATTTACTATCTCACCAGGGGTAAGACAGTTTCATGGACCGTTACTTCAGTAGTTCTTACTCTACATGCAAAGGAGCCAATGTGAGGGGTCTGCCAATTGCTGAGTACATCCATTCAGATCATATGTTTATGAATTAAGGAAAGAATCACTGAGGTCCATGGACTCAGCGGACTCACATTTATTTGAATGTGGGTCATAATTCTATTAATTGCTTGACTCACATATGACCCTAATCTAACAGGGGGTACATGATAGTATCTACCACCTGGACAGTGGGTATCAGTGTCTACTATGGCCTGTGTCCAACATCCCTTAGGAAGTCTGGGTAATTCCCTTTTTACAAAATACAGTTATCCAAGTCAAAGCCACAGGTACTCACCCATTCCAGATTCCTTTTGGTTATACATATTAAGCAATACCTCTGTTGGATGCCTGTATGTCTTACCATTAGGGGAACCATGTTCTGTTCCATAGATCCCCACAGATCACCCATAATACTGTCATTCCAATCAAGGCCCATGGTTAAGTGCTGCTACGTGGTCTTATGCATTCTGAGATCCTCTTATTCCCATCGACACTGGAAAAAACTGTTTTATAACAGTGTCTCCTGCTACCAACCCTGGTTTACAGCAGCAAGCCTCTACTAAGTTTCTCAGTGACACTGAGGTAACCCTCATCACCTTAGTAAAAGGTGTGTCCTTAGGCCCTCCTGAAGAATATAGTCAGCTGAGTGGGTCTTCCGATCTATAAAAGGTCCATTCTAGCATGCGCACTTGTCTAACTTGTTCTCCCTTTCTCCATGGTCTGCCATGGCAATTTTGACATCCCTATGTCATTTATTGTGGGCCACCACTTTTTCCAAGCTCCTGTGAGATGGTAGCCTATTATAGCCATCCATTTCCAGGCACATTCTCCCTTTCCTGCCATGAAAGGTTAGCCAGCACCTTCAGGTCCTTTGCCTCTTAACCTCTCTCCTCCAGCACTTTCTGATTGGGTCATGCCAAGTTTTGACCCTAGTGACTGGTCTGGTTGATAACAGGGGGATATGGCGGATCCTGCAGAAGACAAGTGTGGTCCAGTAAGGCACCTGCTTCATTTGAGAGGGAGTAGAGGCTGTACTCTTCACCATCAAAAGGGTCATAATCACTTCTCCAGACCATAGGATTTAGGAAATGGGAGCATTTATATTTTCAAGCACTTCTACCCAGATATCTGCATCCTGAGTCTCAGGATCCGACTCCCTCCCATTCAGAGACATGGCTATGGTGTAGAAGGCTTGCCAGAGCTGAGAATCTTTCTTCTCTTAAAGGACATGCCTACTATGCTTAGACTAGGTCCTGAGGCTGGTCAATGGATTCTTTATGTTCTTTACGTTCTGCCAAGGAGACCTTCTGGCTTTCATACTTTGCTTTGGTCGATGTCTGATTGCCGTGATCTGTCATTTTTGCTTGAAAGCTTCCGTGCTACTCAGAGGACAGAGACAGTGCACAAGCCTTTGTATTCCCTTCCACAAGTCCGCTATCCCAGGTCGCCACACATGCTGTAACATTCCAGTGACCACTGCTACTCTTCTAGTCCCCCATTGCCAGTGGCTAGCAGATGATTCAGCTCCTGATCCATCCTTGGAGTCTGCTTCCCAGGACTACTTCTGGGCTACCTGGCTAATGTCAATTTCCCCAAAGCAGAGCTGAGATAGATACTCAGGCACACGTGATTTGTGGAGAGAGTGCTCTTCAGGAAGAACCCACTAGGGAAGCAGGGCAAGGAGAGGGAAGCAGCTGAATGAGAGTGTGGTCTCAGTGAAGTCTAGTCATGGTCTCATTCCCAAAGAGCCTTTAGAACATAAATCATCCCACAGAGTCATCCTGTGCAGAGGTAGAGAGCTTTCATTCTCCCACATCAGTTAGGTTACTGGCTACTTCTGAGGGTAGGAGTATTAACCTCCCATGCTGCCCCTCCCAGCCAATGGCCTTTCTCCTCTAAACAAGGTCACAGGCAGGAGCTCTCCCAGCAGCTGGGGGTGGACAAGGCACCTGAGCATCTCCTGCAGACTCATCCCTTTGCTGTTAACACTTGCCTCTTCCCCCTAATGACTTCATTCCATTTTAAACAAACTCTCCTACTTGTCCACCTTTTCCAAAGATGTTGCCTCCTTCCTTTCCTTAACTGACACAACTGTGTTCACACCAGCTCTTCATTGTTCTCCCACCCAACCCTCAAAGTTCATCCTGTTTTGAGATTATGTCTGCCCTCTTCTCCTCCTCGCCAGTGTTAGCTTCTCGAACGCTCTCACAACCATCCCATCCAGCCCCGTTAACTAAAGACCTGCAAGCAGTTTCCCCTCTTCTGCATCTCAGCTCCTCTTGTAATTGCTGGAGTTTTCTCTAGGCTGACAGCCCAACCAAGAACTAACAACCAAACCTCTCATTCCTGGACCTTCTTAACTCCAGGCACCTTTACCCTTCAGCTGCCCGCTCCAGGAAGTATGTCCTAGATTCTGCCTTAAACCAGGACTGCTCTACAACCTGAGCTCTAAGCCAGGATCACACTCTGACAAGCCCCCTCACCTTGCCCAGTGCTCATCTCTCACTCCTCCTATAGCTCCTCTTCAGCAGAGAGACCCACTCGGGCCCACTTGGCTACTGAAAGAGTAGACCCTAAACTGGCAGCATTGGTAGTGCCTGGGAACCTTCAGGTCCTAACATGGACCCACTGAATCAGAACCTGCATTTTAACAAATACCAGGATTTATATACACATTAAATCTGAGAAGCACTATCCTACCTGTGAGTTCCCTGGCTCTTTGTCCTTCTGCCAGACTCACCACGCAGGACCCCAGGCACACAGGGACACTGCAACATGGATGCCCATGGTTGTGAGCCTCCAGCCACATGGAGCTCACAGGGCCGTTGCTTATCAACCCTTTTATTTGTTCTCATCATCTCCTCCAGCTTCTCTCAAGGAGGCTTGCCATTTCCTTCCAGCCTTGATTCAAACCCCTAATCCTACTCTCAAATTAAACTAGTTTTGGCTACCATGTATTACAGTGAAATCATTATATTCGCTCTTGTTTTCAATCACTTTGAACATAATTGTTGTATTTTGTTAATACGAATTGATACATCTTTCCAAGAAAGAGAATTGTGAAACAGTTTGGAATTAGAAAAGTGGAGCAAGTAAAACAAAAACCATTGATTTGATCTTGGCGTTATATGTCTGTGTACCTGTTGCATTACTTCCCATATGTCTCTGTGTGTTTGATTTTTTTGTATAACTTTAAAATGAAATTTAAAGATCAAGCCGGTACAAAGAAAAATTTTAAAGTTTTCCCTGATCATTTGTGACCACTGGCCAGCCCACATGTTTCTCATTATATTATTTGCCTAATCTTAAAAACCATAAGCCAAGAATTTGAATTTGAAATGACCTGGGGTCTGAATAAAAGCAAAATCTCCCAAGAGGAACACATTCTCAAACCATGCCTCAAAGAATTCTCGCAGACAGAGTTCCAGAAACAGGAGCACACAATAGTTTTAAAAATCACAAAACGCATGCACACAAAGCCTCATGATAGTCAGCAGATCCTCAACCCGAAGACTCCAATATTAAAGTTATCATCAACAGGGGCCCCTGGGTGGCTCAGTCGGTTAAGTGTCCAACTTCAGCTCAGGTCATGATCTCACAGTTTGTGGTTTTGAGCCCCGCATGAGGCTCTGTGCTGGCAGCTCAGAGCCTGTAGCCTGTTTCAGACTGTGTCTCCTTCTGTCTCTCTGCTCCTCCCCCCACTCATGCTCTGTCTCTCTCTGTCTCAAAAATAAATAAACTATAAAAAAATTTTTTAACTTATCATCAACAGTGTTCAAAAAAAAAAAGTATGTGTCATGTGGTTTTAGAAGAGACAGAATCCAAAACATGATTCAGGGACTGTCAAAAACTATCAAAGAATCAAATAGAAATTCTCAAACTTGAAAACATAATAATTAAAACCTAAAACTTAATAGAGGAGTTCAACCATGGAATAGATAATTCATGAACTGCAGATTTGAAGAAATTACACGGGATGGAGCCCAGCAGGACAAAGAAATGGAAAATATCAAAGAGGTAAAGGGCCACGGAGAATAGAATGAAATAGGTCAACATATGTAATGAGAATTCCACAAAGAAGGAATAGAGAGAATTGGGAGAGGCATTATTGAAAATGATAGTGACCAAGAATTTTTCAGAATTAATAAGTGACACGAATCCTCAGACTGAGAAAAAAATGAATTCAAGTAAATAAAAAGAAATTCACTCTCTAAATGCTGTGTGGCATAATTGCTACACACAAAAAACAAACAAGATTTTTATAGCAATCATGAGGGAAATGCGGGTCTACTAAAAGAACAACACAGCCTGAGTTAACTTCTTAGAAGTGATGGAGAGCAGAGGACCATGGAATGGAAAGTGCTAGGGGAAATTACCCCTCAGCCCGCTAGAGTACTCCCAGTAAAACTGTCTTTCAAAAATATGGGGAAAATAAGGACATTTTTAGACAAACACTGAAAGATTTACCCACCTACTGGCTCTCAATAAAGGAACTTCCAAAATAGACAGGCAATCTCAGAAAGAAGGCCTGGGGTGGAAGAAGGAACATTGTATCTGGAAATGGATGTGTATATAAGTAAGCAAGGAGCTCCAGTCAAACAGTGGGGGCAATAAAGAGAAGTAGGGATGTGGCCTTTGCGTTTGGAGGACATATGACTGGTTGAGACCTTAAGAAAATCTCTGGGCAGCACAGAATTGTGAGGTGGTGAAGACCCAGGGCTCTGGGAAAGAGCAGACCATGTGATGTTATTACTGTTTAATACACTGAGAAGACTTAATATCTAATCAGAGCAGATGATAATCTGTTCTGGAATCTGGCCTTTTTTCTTTCATGGACTATGAATGGAGGGGCATAGGATGGCACTTTGTCAACAAGAGCCAAGAGGAAGGCTAAAAGGTCATGTGTTCACTAGACCCTCCTCCCAGGAAATAGCATGCTTAGTAATGTAGAGGTACATATGGTACATTGGCAGAACAGGCGTGGGTATAAAATTTCAAATCTTATACTTTTTGCTGTTATTCAAAGGAGATAGGGCATGTCTACATATTCTCTTCTTTTTTTTTTTTTTTTTTTGGAGAGACTGACAGAACATGAGTGGGGAAGGGGCAGATAGAGAGGGAGACGCAGAATTGGAAACAGGCTCCAGGCTCTTAACTGTCAGCACAGAGCCTTACGCGGGGCTCAAACCCATGAACCGCGAGATCATGACCTGAGCTGAAGTTTGGATGCTCAATCGACTGAGCCACCCAGGTGCCCCCCTCTCTGCCCCTCTTTTTCCCCTTTTACAGATATTAGCAGTCTACCTATCTTTTGTGTTGCAAATATTTTCTTCAATCTATGGATTCTTTTTACTTGGTTATGCTGTCTTTTAATATATATAAGGTTGTGCTTTTTATGTAGTCAAATCTAAGACTATTCCCTTTATGTCTTACGAGTCTGATTTTATACTTAGGAAGACCGTCCTTCCTCAAGTTATAATGATACTGCTCAATATTTGCCTCTGCTACCTTGATAGTTTTAATTTTAATGTTTAGATTTTAAATGCTTATGTAATTTATTTTGGTATGTGATTTGAGATAGAGGCTTTAGCTTTTTTTATTTTCCCATATAAGTAGCCTATTGATCAACACCAATGATTACTCAATCATTTACATGGATTTGAATTGCCACTTGTATTATTGAGTTCTAAAACACACATGGCTCTATTTCTGGCTATCTTTTTATTCCATTGATTGACATCTACATCTAGGCCAGGACACCACACACACACACACACACACACACACACACACACACCTGCTTATATGTATATATAGATATGTATATACATATATATCTAGAGAGAGATCTCAAGCATTTTCTCTTCATCATTATTATTTTTGAATTAATTTTCGTGGCTATTCTCATACATGTTCTCTACCAGCGGAATTGTTAAAACAGTCTATCAAGCTTAGGGTGAAGAAGCTCATTGGGATTAAAGTTTTAATTGCACCAGATTTATAGATTCATTTGCAAGAAATTGACATCTTTACAATATAGCGTCATTTACTCAAGAATAAAACCTAGTCTGACCTCATTTATTCAGGACTTAAGGAATTGTGTTTGTGTGTGTGTTGTACGTGTAAATATCCAAACCTTTTTCACATTAGTTCTGCACATTTCTGAATATGAAATAAATCCATGAATGGATTTGTTACTCCTTTCAACTTCTGCCCATAACTACCTATGTAAGTTACTTACCTAAGATATTGGTGTGCTTTTTGATGATATCACTATGCTTGGTACCCAAACCCCACCATAGTCCCAAGAAATTTGACCATCACCTGATAAAAGAACTATACCCAATGTTCTGTACTGGAGAACATCTGCTTGAACCAGCCAGAGCTTCCCTCTTAAGGACTTTGTTTTCGAGATGTAATAACCAAGTCAGCAGATGGTAGTAGAATCAGGAGCTGCAAAAGAGAAAGCTGTAAGCAAAAGCCAAGAAGCAGTACAATTCATGAGTAAGTATAAAGCATGAGAGAGAGAAACAAATATAGATACTAGTGGGCAGCAGTTGCAGAAAAACAAATAGAAAATGTAGGAAAATGCTGAATCGTGCATATGGCCCAGTTGCAAGAGTAGGAAGCAAGAAACACCTGTTACTGAGGGATGATAAGATCTCCAGGCAACCTCTTGAATAATTTATATTATTGAGCCATTCGGGGCTGTTTCGTCTTCTACATATTCCAGTCCTCTGTGACGTTGGTCTATGATACTGTCTTTTCACTTCTCTGTATTCCCTTCCAATAAATACTTCAAAACTTAAGCCCGAACTTTAGGAGGGAGGGAAGGGAAGTTAGATTCATGTCCTCCACCTTCCCTCTTAGACGAAAGCCCCACCTCTCTTTCAGCAGAAAACATTGCCTTCTACTTCATGATGAAGAGTAAGACTATGAAGCATGATCTCCCCCAGTTTCTCACACCCCTGCTCCCCTACAAAATTATATACATCTCTGTGAACCCCTATTTGTTCCTCACTAGTCTTAGAGGATGGGCACCCTCCTTTGCTTCTCATTAAATTCCTCCCCGCTGCTTGGCCCCACAGGCTTGCCTGTGCTCTTGGTCAGAGTCCACAACTACTGCTTGAGGAACCTGTTCCATTCATCACCCCCGCTCACTTATTTCTTTAGCTTCTCCTTCCTTCCCAACTGCTCTCATGCTCCAGACATGCTCACCTCCCTAAAATACAGCCCCACACTCCCCACCATCCCCCCCACACCTGTCTTCCACCACTGTCAGCTTCCGTTCCCGCCTCCCTGCGGGCCCTGCTTCCACTGAGGGCGTCCCCCGTGAGGGCCTGGGGGCCAGTGCTGGAGAACCTTTCTCAACCCCTGACTTGAATCACTTTGCTGACCATTGTAGTCACCCCTTCACTATGGGAACTATACTTCCTTAGCTTCTATACAACACTCTTCTGATTATCCTTGTTTTCTACCATTTCTTCTCTTCTCTTCCTCTCTTTTTAAACTGACTCCCCCCTTCCATCACTGGATGATCCCATCTGGGTTACTGCACGCGTGTGCTCCCCAGCCCCCAGCCCTGAGCACCCGGTTCCTGATTCCACCTTCCTGCGCGTGGTTTCCACCTGCTGCCGGGAGCGTCGACCCAGCTGGTCGCAGATGGGGCTCCTCCATTTGCTGCCACCCCTTCTCCTACCCTTGTCTATTCTGTTTCATTCTGGTAACTGACACCGGGCAACTGCAGCCCTCGGGATGGCTCATGATATATGTCAACCTGACAAGGCCACGGGGTGCTCAGATATTTGCTCCAAGGATATTCTGGTGTATGCATGAGGGCGTTTCCGGATGAGGTTAGCATTTGAAAGAGTCCACTATGTAAGGCAGAATGCCCTTTCCATGTAGGTGGGCCTCGTGCAATCAGTTGACTCAAAACAGCCTTTTGAGTTAGAGAGGATTCCTTCTGCCTAAGTGCCTTCAAGCTGGGACACTGGCTTTTTCCTGCCTGGGGACTCTGTGGAAACATTGGCCCTCCTGGTTCTCAGGCCTCCAGACTCCGATGGGACCCACACCATCAGCTCTCCCGGGTCTCCAGCTAGTGAAGAGCCTAAGTAACGTCATTTTGAGATTAAGTCCTCCATTAAGAGCAACCTTGGGCTTCACGTAGCCCCAGTTCCAGGAAAAGCCTCAGATTGTTCAAGGCTAAAGCCATCCTCGGACCGCCCTCAGATCAGCTAATCAGAAAACATTCCTGTGGTCTGAGTCAGGGCTGGGAACTGCAGACAGTTACTTTATACAGACTAGCCAATTTCTCACCGCTTGCCTGAACCCCACGTGGGCCCTTTGAACTCACCTTATAATTGGTCATTTTCAAAGGATTCTCAAAGGTCACGATTGGGTCCCGCCAAAAGTAATGAACACCTCACAGATACTTGAATAGTCAAGCTGTTACCGTGGGTGCTGTACAATTTTACAATTGGTGCTTATGTGATGATGCTATACGTACAACGTGTGCACTGTAACACCCCCGCCCCTTACCCCATAAAAACCCTACTCGCTATTGTTCGGGGCTTCACCTGCTGCCACGACACCGGTAGGCAGATGAGCCCCTGCTCGAGCTTGTAATAAAGACCCTTTTGTACTTGCATCGGTGTCGGCTCCTTGGTGGTCTCTGGGGACTCGCGATTCAGGCACAGCACTAGCAGACAGCTGATCATGGGACCTTTCAGCCTCCAGATTTGCATGAAGCAGCTCCTCATAATGAATCTCTTTATGTACATAAAACAGCATTTTTTTTTACTGTGTAACATCATACGTATGTATCATGCATTGTATATCTAACTGTGTGCACGTACATAACTGGTTCTTTTCCTCTGACGAACCTGGACTAATGTGCCCTCCTTGCCGTATTCTTCTCCAATTTTTTTCTCATAAATATATATTCTTACATGTATATTTATCTTTCCAGGACACTCGACCTGTCCTCTGTCTAGTATATTCACTGTCTCAAGTCTTGATTGCTTCACAGAGGAAGCCACCTAAAACGCCAGCCTTGCATCCCTTCCCCTGTTCAAAAGGAATATCTTGTGGCTCTCTGGGAAAACAGGATCGACAAAATAAAGGGAAGTCTCCTTGATTTAAGACTCAAGCTTCAGGGGTGCCTGGGCGGCTCAGTCGGTTGCACCGCCAGGTCATGATCTGGCAGCTCCTGAGTTTGAGCCCCGCGTTGGGCTCTGTACTGACAGCTTGGAGCCTGGAGCCTGTTTGGGATTCTGCGTCTCCCTCTCTCTCTCTCTGCACCTCCCCTGCTTGCACTCTCTCTCTCTCTCAAAATAAATAAACGTTAAAAAAAATTTTTTTTTAAAGATTCAAGCTTCATTTCTCTCCTCAGAGATCCCATGTTAACATTGCCCTGAACAGCCACAGGAGGCTTTCATGGCTTATTTTTTGCCCAAACGGAGGCCACCTAACTGGGACATTGATTCAGTTCTGTGCTAATACCTGTGTCAGCCCCATGTTCTCTCAGCCTTCCGGAACTGCTTCTACAGGGTAAGCGGAGATTATGAACAAAATGAAGAAAAGGAAGAGGTTGGGTAGTGGAAAGATGTGCTTCCTTCCCGTCCCCTTAGGACTTGCCTTCACCACAAAACAGAATAGGCAAGGCAGATAGCGCGGCAACCCCCCAAAAGCAGGTATGCTCAAATTGTATTTAAACTAAACTCCAGATTGCAGGCGAGTGGGGGGAGGGGAGAAGACGGGGTGGGGGGTGTCACTGGAGAGAAGCTCAGTAATGACAGGTTCTTTTTGTTCGTTTTTCCTTTTTATTAAATTTTACATATAGTTCTTAAGCCTCAAGAAACTTTTCTTACTGTTCCCCATGATTTTATTGGTTGTGGAACTAAAGTGTTTCTGGGTTTCCTTTATAAACTGACTAGTAAACCTTCGATTACTGTCCATATTTCCAGGAAAAGAAAATAACCAAGCATAGATTTAATGAAAGGGTAAAATTGCCAGTGTTTCTGCCACTAGGGAGTAATTGAATGTTCTTGGGGAATTTGTGACTCATTAATTTCATTTGAATAATCAGCACTTTATAATCATGTTAAGTAGCTATGGCTTAAGCATTTTAATGTGCTTCTTAATTAAATAATTTCACCAGAACCTATATAAGATTTTTCAGCTTTAAATCATTTTGACAACCTGTTCTTGATGTATCTATTATCCAAATATGAGGGCTTTTAGGAAGTTTATGAGTATCACAATTTTTTAAATAAAAATTTCCAGTTGAATACTGTTTCTCATTTGTCCTAACAGAAACCCAAATTACATAGCACAACCCACCCCAAAACATTAGTTTCTGAAGTTCTTTATTTTAATCCTGCAGGGCGTAAGTGGCTCGTAAAAGCTTTCAGAGGTGCCTGACTCTTTGATTTCAGCTCAGGTTATGATCTCATGGTTTGTGAGATTGAGCCCTGTGTTGGGCTCCATCCTGACCATGTGGAACCTACCTGGGATTCTCTCTCTCTCTCTCTCTCTGCTTCTCCCCTGTTCTCCCTCTCTCTCTCTCCCAAAATAAATAAACTTTTTTTAAGAAAGCATATTTTTCAGAGAAGATTTGGCATATTTAGTTATATGAGTGATCACCCCTAGCAGGGGTAGATCTTGCTGCCCCTGGGTCCCACCCTGGAAAGCACTGTTCTGCATGTAAAATACCCCAGACATTCGGAAGGTACAAAGAATTTCATAATGACCACGACTTGCCAGTTATCTAAGTTTAATAAACATTAACATCTTGCCATATTTGCTTTTGAGATTTTATTTTAAAAATAAAATATTTCAGGGGCGCCTGGGTGGTGCATCCAACTTTAGCTGAGGTCATGATCTCACGATCCGTGAGTTCAAGCCCCGTGTTGGGCTCTGTGCTGACAGCCCAGAGCCTGGAACCTGCCTCAGATTCTGTCTCCCTCTCTCTCTGCCCCTCCCTTGCTCATATTCTGTCTCTGTCTCTCACTCTCTCTCTCAAAAATAAATAAACATTAAAATAAATAAAAAATATTTCAGCTAAAAGTAAAGACTTCTTTGTACCTCTCTCTATGACCTGATGACCTTCCCTCTTAAGAAGAAACCTACTCTGTGTTAGCTATGGTTGGATAACAAATTACCACAAAATATAATGACTTAAAACAACAGACATTTATTACCTCAGACAGCTGCTGAGGGTCAGGTTTTCCAGGAGAGACTTAGCGCTAGAGAGACTCAAGCTGTCTCACAAGGTGGCTGTCAAGCTGTTGTCTGAAACTTTTCACGGTCCGACCGGGGCTAAGAATCCTCCTCCATGCTCACTCACTTGTCGGCAGACCTCAGCTCCTTGCTGGCTGGAGACTTCAGTCCTCACCACATGGGCCCTTCCCTAGGACTGCTCACAACATGGCAGCTTGCTTTTCCCCGCCAGCAGCAAGTCAGAGAGGAATTGAAAATGGGATGCTAACTATGGAAGCCACAGTTGTTTACATTCTCATTGGGAGGTGACCTACCATCATTTCTGCCATATATGTTGATGACAGCCCAGCCCTAATCCATTATGGGACTGGACTCCACGATGCTGTGAGCACCAGAAGGGGGAACCATTAGAGGCCATCTTGATGGCTGGCTACTACAACTCTGAAAATGTTTTTATATTCTTATCACATAAATATTTATAATGAAAAATATGTAACACTGATTTTTTGCATGTGTTTGATCATATAAACATCTTACTGTGTATATCATCCTACACACGCACTTATGTTTTTGAGGTGTTCCCATGTTGATTTGTGTTACCTTACTCATCCGTTTTCTCTGTTGTATGGAATTCCACTGTGACCATACCATGATTGAGATATCCAGTATTTAATGAAACGATTGTTTTCATTTTTCGCTATTAAGAATGAACCAAACATTCTTGAACATACCAACTTGTGTATATGTGCAAACATTTCTAAGGTATATATATTTGGAAGTGAAAATACTGAGTCACAGTGCGTATGTATCTTCAGCTCTCTTATTTAGCCGCATTGTTCTCTGAAGTGGTGTATTCTACAAGCTATGATGAAGGTGAGGGTTCCCTTTATTTTACACACTGACCAACAGAGATCTATCAGCCCTGAGTTTTTGTCAGTCTGTTGGTGTGAATTGTTGTCTCATGGTAGGTTTTATTTGCAATCACTGATTATTTGTGGACTGAGCCTGTTCTTTATGTTTATTGAGCATTTGAGTTCCCTCTTCAGATTCTTTGTTCAGCAGTTTTCTATTGTGTTGTCTATTTTTACCAATTAGAAGTTTTCTGTGTTCTGGATACCAATCGTTCCTGGTTTATATGTATTACAATAATTTTCTTCCAGCTTCTGACTTGATTATCACTTTGTTTTTAGTTCCTTTTGATGAATCAAATTTCTAGAGTTTTTTTTAGTTTTTTTCTAATGTTTTATTTTTTGAGAGATGAAGAGAGACAGAGTACAGGTAGGGGAGAGGCAGAGAGAGAGGGAGACACAGGATCTGAAGCTGGTGCTAGGCTCTGAGCTGTCAGCACAAAGCCCGATGCAGGGCTCGAACCCATGAATGTCAGATCATGACCTGAGCTGAAGTTGGACGCTTAACTGACTGAGCCACCCAGGTGCCTCTCAAATTTCTAGTTTTAATGGGAGTCAAATTTATCATGTTTCTGTATTACTTGTGCCTTTTTGTGTCTTGATGAAAAAACAAAACCAAAAAAAAAAAAAAAAAACAACCCTATCAACCCCCTTTTAAAATTCCATCCTTTTCT
>NW_027532842.1:1597234-1663266 GCF_008692635.1 Crocuta crocuta | reverse complement strand
AACAACCCCATCACCCCCCTTTTTAAAGTCCATCCTTTTCTCACTTGTTTGCAATGAAATCAATGTCATTCATCAAGTATCTACATATGTGTGTCTATATACTTATATATATTTAAAGGCATGAGTTTGTTCTGAGACCTTCGATTCCAGCCCAACACCCTAGAGTTTATTCTAGCCTGCCCCCGACAGTGACAAACTTGGCTTTCATTATCTACAATATATTTACTCTTTTTGCTCTTTCCTAGTATAAATACAAAGTAGTTTCAGTTGTGCACCCGCTTCTGTACAGTGCTGTCTTTAGCCTTATCCTATATAGTCAAGATACTGTTTAGTAAAGTTACTGTATTTTCTTCTTCTCCCTTTGCTTTAGTGTGGGTATGTTATTCATTTGAAAAGGAAAGGAAAGGAGAGGAGGGGAGGGGAGGGGAGGGGAGGGGAGAGGAGAGGAGAGGAGAGGAAAGGAAAGGAAAGGAAAACCAAGCTCATTGTATTCCATTTTGAATTGCCCATGCATCCCAGTTGATTTTAATTATTTCTTTGCTTTAATGAGTGTGTGATATATTAGCATGGCTTGAACACACAAGAACACGTGAGAAAGTACATGTATAGAGAGAGATCACTCTCCCTTCGACCTTCTATCCCATTCCTTTTCCTCATTGCTTCTACTTCATTCCCATCAGTGCCTTGGGAGGGGTGAGATTAGTTTCTGATCCATTTCTTCTTGTTACAAAAGAACAGGTACAGGTTCATTTCTTTTCGTTCTTTCTTACCTGGAAGATAGCATACTACCAGTATAGATACTCTTCTGCTCCTTGTTTTCTTTTTTCCCTGCTTCATTTAGCAGTGTATTCTAGAAATCATTCCAAATAAATTTATATAAATCTTCATTCCTTTTATTTAAAAAACTGCATGAAACTCCATTGTGTGAATGTACCATAATTTATGAAATGACTCACCTATGTATGAGCATTTAGCTTGTTTTTTAATATTTTTCAACTACAAACAATGCTATGATGAATGGTGTGTGTTGTTAGAAATGTATCTTCAAAGTAAAATCCCAAATGCACAGTTTCTAGGTCAAAAAGTAAGAACATATGCAGTTTTGTTAGGTTTTACCAAGTCTTCCTATAAAATATTTGTACTATGGGGCACCTGGGTGGCTCAGTTGGTTAAACCTCTGACTTCAGCTCAGGTCATGATCTCACAGCTCGTGGGTTCCAGCCTCATATCAGACTCAGTGCTGACATCTCAGAGCCTAAAGCCTGCTTTGGATTTGTGTCTCCCTCTATCTGCCCCTCCCTGCTCATGCGTGCTCTCTCTCTGTAAAAACTAAATAAATATTTTTAAATGTCTTAATAAATAAAAAAATAAAATATTTGCACATTTGCATTTCCACTAGCACCATAGGAGAGTACTTCCCAAAGCTTTTCCAATCACATATGCCATGATATTTTTCATTTGAACCAACCCAGTAGGTGAGAAATAGTATCTCAATATTGTGTCAGTTTACATTTATCTAATTATGAGAAACTTGAAACAATTTGCGTATGTTTAGGGCTATTTTTTACTCTTTATAAATCATTGAATTCCTGTTTTCCTTTTGGGTTTTTAGCCTTTGGTTTTGCATTTTCAAAGAGGTCTTTATATACTCGGAATATTAGCCCTTTATCTGTGAAACATGCACAAATGTTTTCTTCTGGTTTATTACTTGTTTTTTTACTTGTCTATGGTAGTTTTTACCATTCAAACTTATAAAAAATTCATGCAAACTTATTATTTTATTGCCTCTGTACCTTTAGTCATGGTTAGAAAGTCCCTCCCACACTACTGTTATAGAGAAATCCACTTTTTTTTTTTTTTTTTCCCAGAACTTGTATGGTCAGTTTTCTTTTAAATTTAGACTCCTGATATATTTGAAGTTTATTCTTGGGTATGACATGAGGTATAGATCTAACTGTGTCTTTTTCAAAATGGTTACCCAGCCTTCTTTATTAAAGGTCTATCTTTGTCCCAATGATTTGAGATGCCATCTTTATCATACACTAAATTTCTGTACATCCTTAGATCTAATTCTAGGATATCTATTCTGTTCCACTAGTCTATGATTTATGGTCTGTTTAGGGCAATGCCACACTGTTTAAATATAGTTTTGTAGTATGTTTTAATGTCTGATACATCTAGTCCCCCAGAGCAGATTTCCTTTTTTTAGTATTTTTCTGGGTATTCTTACATGTTTGTTTTACCAAATAATCTTTATACCAATGTGTCTAACTCCATAAAACAAAGGCTTGTTGGTATTTTTAATGGGATTGCGTCAATTAACTAAGTGAGGGCTGACATCCTTATGATGCTGAAACACCCTTTCAATCACATGAGATTCTCTCCTTTTGTCTGTTTTTATGTCTTCCCAGAGTAATTTTAAGTTTTCCCTAGTATAAGTTCTACATATTATTTGATAACATTATTCCTGTGTAATCTTCTTTGTTGCTAATGTAGATTGGGGTTTCTCTTTCATGTGTTCTCTAGATAATGCTTGTGTATAGGAAAGCTATATTGACTGGTCTGTTAATTTTATATCATCCTACCTTACTGAATTCTTATACTGTGTGAGTCCGTTTCATCACTGACCATTGATGCTCTTGAGTTTTCCAGTTATACTGTTGTATCGTGTAAAGATAGAGACAATTTATTTCTACGTCTTTACCAAATCTTTTGCCTCTGATTATTTTATCTTCTCTAATTGCATTGGCTAATACCATTACTACAGTGTTGAATAGTAGTGGAGGTATATATTTTTGCCTTGTTCCTGATTTGTATGGAAATTCTTCTAACATTTCCACATTTAAGAAAAATGGTGGCTTTAGGACTAATACTCTTTTTTATCAGATTAAGGTGTTTTAATACATTAAGAAAGTGTCCTTCAATTACTATTTTCTTGAGTGCTGCTACTAGGAATGGGTATTGAATTTTTGTCCAAGGCTTTTTGAGCATCTATGGACATAATCATATTTTCCCCCTTAGATCTATCAATATTGATTTACTAATATTGAAACAAGATTAAATTACTAGAATAAATCCCAATTAGTCATGGTATGTTATTTTCTTTATAGGGTATTAGATTCTGTTTGCTAATATTTTAGCTAATCTTTTTGCATCAATATTCATGGGTGACAATGGTCTGCAGCTTTCTTTTTCTACTTTTTTGGGAGAGTCTTCATCAGCCTTAGGTATCAAAATTGGGTTATTTATTTGTTAAATAAATTTATACTCAATTTATTAAAAGAATAAGGACGTTTTCCTTTATTTTTATATTAGTATTTTGTACTGGTTTTCTATTTACAGCTGTAATCATCATAAACTTAGTGGCTTAAAAAAAGAACAGTACAAATTTATTATGCAACAGTTCTGGAGGTTGAAAGTCCAAATTGAGTCTCACTGACCTAAAACTGAGATATTGGCAGGCTGCATTCATTTCTGGAGGCTCAGGGAAAATCCATTTTGTTGCTTTGCCTGCTTCTCGAGGCCACTCATGTTCCTTGGTTCATGGCTTTCTTCCATTTCCAAAGCCAACAGGGATCTAGTTTTTCTTTTATCACATCTCCCTGTTGCTGACTGTCCTGTCTCCCTTTTCCACAGTCAAGGTCTCTTATAATTACATTGACCCTAGTAGATAATCCAGGATAATCTCCCTACTTCAAGGCCAGCTGATTAGCAACTTTATTTCTACTTACAACCGTAATTCCTCTTTCCCATGCATATGACATAGTCATAGGTACTAGGGATTTAGTTACAGACATCTTTTGAAGGAAGAGAGGCAATATTCTGCCTGCCGTAATCTTCATGCTCTGGAGCAATTTACAGAGCACTAGAACTATCTGATTATTGAGGGTTTGGTAGAAGCTCATGGGCCTAATGCTTGTTTTCTGTGGTATTTTAATAGTTGTCTCTGTAGGGGCACCTGAATGGCTCAAGTCCCTTAAGGATCCAACTCATGATTTGGGCTCAGGTCATGATCTCATGGTTCATGAGTTCGAGTCTCATGTCAGGTTCCTCACCTACAGTGTGGAGCCTTTGGGATTCTGTCTCCCTCTCTCTGTCCCTCCCCCACTCGCTCTCTCTCAAAAATAAATAAACATTTGAAAAAATAATAATTGTCTCTGTATCCTCTGTGGAAATTTGGTCTATTTAAATCTTTTCTCTCGCTGATAGGCTCAATTTTGGAAACCTGTGTTTCTTTAGAAAATTATCGATTTAATGTAAGATTTCAAATTTATTTGTATAGAGACCTGCAAACAAAGCCTCTTATGACTTTTAATTCTTCTTTCCATTCACTTTTTGTCATTCCTTATTTTATTTGTGCATTCCCTCTTTTTTAATTGTTAAGTTAGCTAGTGGTTTGCTATTTTGTTAACTTTTTTCAATTAAGTAATTTTATTAATTATTATTCTGTATTCTGTATTTCATTAATTTCATTAATTCCTGTATTTCATTAATTTCTGCTCTTGTCTTTATTATTTTCTTCTTAGTGCTTTCTTTTGATCTACTTGTTTTTGTTTGCTAGTTTTAGTTTCAGCTAAATATTTGAGTCATTTATTTACATCCTTTTATTTATTACTTATGAAGGCATTTCCTGCTATAACTTTTTCTCCAAAAACTGCTTTAAATGTATCCCATGTGTTAGTGTTTTTGTATTTTGGCTTTAGTGATTAAAAAAAACCTTTTAATTTCACTTTATGTTTTTATTGTTATCCAAGAGTTGTCACATAGGAGGCTTTTTAAATTTTTCAGGTGGATGACCTGAAAAATTTTCAGTTTGGTTAAGGATTTCTATTTTTATTTCACTGGTTAATAATTCCTACTTTTACTACACTGTGATCAGAGAGTTTTGTTCACAATATTGTTAACTTGACAAACCTACTGACATTTTCTTTGTGACCACTTTTTATGAATGGTTCAAAAGCCATTGATACAAAAGGTATGTTCACTTACATTGTCAAAATATAAAGCTCAGTATATCTGCATAAGACCTACCTAATTGATTATGTTTTGTTTTGTGTGTCCACTTAATCTCTCTTGAATTAAGAGTGGTAAATCTCGGACATAAAGTTTATTGTTCTGCTATTTGGAGCATAGATATTCATTAAGTATTATATCTTCATTGTAAATTTGGCTTTCAGCAATAAAAGGTGCCCTTCTTTGTTGTGTTTAACACTTTGAGGCTTGAATTCTTATTTGTTAAATATCAGGGTTGCTACTGCCGCTTTCTTATTGTTTCCACTTTCCTGAAATACCTTTATCCATCCATTTGTCTTTTGTTTTTCTGAATCATTTTTTAAATATATTTGATGGAGATAGCATATAACTGGGCCTTACATTGTGAGCAAACTGGAGGATCTTTTAGCTTTTAATTGGTAAATTTAGTTCATTACACGTATTGATATAGTTGATATGTTAGATCTCATTTCTATCATAATGCATAATGCTTTATAATTGCATCTGTGTTTCTTTTTCTAAAGATGTGTATTCTTCGCCCTTTAATTTATGGCCTCCACAATAAGTTTAGTTGCCATCTATAATCATACAAACTTATTATAATATTATTGACTATATTCCACATGCTATTCATTACATCCCATGACTTACTTATTTTATAAGGGGAAGTTTGTACCTCTTAATCCCCTTCACCTGTCTTGCCCACACCCAACCCTCCACCCTCTGGTAACCACCAGTTTGTTTCCTGTTTCTCTGAGTCTGTTTCTATTTTGTTTTATGCTATAGATTCCACATATAAGTGAAATCATACAATATTTGTCTTTTTCTGTCTGACTTATTTCACTTAGCCTAATACCCTCAAAGTCCATTCATGTTGCCAGTTCTTTAATTTTAAAGAATTTAGGAACATTTTATTTTTCTTCGAGCTGTTACCTTTGAACTTACACCTTCTGAAGGTCCATAGTCCCTTATTTTCTTAGTTAACCTTTGACCATCTGGTTTTCCAATTAAAAAAATTTTTTAACGTTTATTCATTTTTGAGAGACAGAGAGGGACAGAGCACTAGTCGGGGAGAGGCAGAAAGAGAGGAAGACACAGAATCCAAAGCAAGCTCAAGGGTCTGAGCTGTCAGCACAGAGCCCCATGGAACTCAAACTCGCGAACTGTGAGATCATGACCTGAGCCAAAACCAGCTGCTTAACCTACCGAGCTACTCAGGTGCCCCTGGTTTGCCAATTTAAAATTAGATCCTTAACTTTCACCTATTTTCTACCTGACAACCAATGAGCTCATTTTACTTTCTTTGTTCTCTCTTCCACCCCCTACCAGGTCTTAATTGCATTATTTCTATTTGTTGTGACATATAGCGTTTGTATATCAGTCTTCTACCCTCATTCTCACATTTGTTTTTGGCTTAGATCTGTAATCCTCTTTATGCTCACATCAGTCCTTCTACTGAAAGTTTCCCACTCACCTCTTAGTCCAGTGAACCTCATACTCTAGGCTGTTCCTAAAGAAAGATCATCTCCTGTGTGTTTCCAACATTCCCTATAGACTTGATTTCAACTTTGTTGAAAATCTTTGTTTCCTACACTTTTTATTCAGACATTTTGTTAATTTATTTTTAAATGCTATTCCATTGTTGCCTTGCTTTGAATATTTATTTATACTTCTGCCCTTATAATTGGGTCATCTTTTTACCCAGAGATCTTGATTTTTTTTTAATCTCTAAACAACAGGTTTAATAGGATACATCTTGGAATTGCTAAATCTGGGTTAGTTTTCCCAGGACCCAGTGGTCCCTTTCAATATGAAGATTCAATTCTCTGGGAAGTTTTCTTACACTATAATGTTTTAAGTATTAGACCTGTTCCATTGTTTTGTTTTTCCTCTCCAAGGAGTCTCATATTATGAGTTGTAATTCTTCATTATCTGTTTTTCATTTCAGTATTTTCTCCATGGCCCACTTTACTTCTTTTCTTTTCTCATTTTTCTTTTCTTAGTTTTTCTACTTTTTGAAATATTTCTTATTAAATTTTCAGTTTAATTTATCTTATCTTGAGCACCTTATAATTTAATCTTCATTTCTGAGATATTTATCTTCCATTTTAAAATTCACTGTCTTTTTATTATTTCCTGTCCTTTGTCCATTGATGTTCTTAGTGCATATATTTCTCATTCAAAATCTTTTGTTTCATATCTCCAAATACTATGTTTTTGTATATTTAATGCAGCTTTTAGTGTTCTTTTATGGTTTTCGTCTGCTTTTTGGTTGTTTTTTGGAGGCCATTTTTTATATATAATTTATTGTCAAATTGGCTGACATACAGTGTGTAAAGTGTGCTCTTGGTTTTTGGGGTAGATTCCTGTGATTCATTGCTTATATACAACACCCAGTGCTCATTCCAACAAGTGCCCTCCTCAGTGCCCATCACCCACTTTCCCCTCTCCCTCAATCCCATCCATCATCAGTTTGTTCTCTGTATCTGAGAATCTCTTATGGTTTGCCTCCCTCCCTCTCTGTTTGTAAGTATTTTTTCCTCTTCCCTTCCCCCATGGTCTTCTGTTAAGTTTCTCAATATCCACAAATGAGTGAAAACATACGACATTTGTCTTTCTCTGACTGACATATTTCACTCAGCATAATACCTTCCAGTTCCATCCAGTGAAGGTGTAGCAAGGGTCTTATTACAATTATTTATAAAAACTCTGTATTTTCTTATTCATTGCTTTCTGTTCATTTTTGTCATATTGGGCTGCTTTTCAAGATGACTGGTCTAGTGCCTGCTTCCATCAGTGTAGCAAAGTCTGGATTCTTTCATGGTTTGTGGGGAGGGAGTGGAGCCAGGAATTTGTGTCCTCTGATTTCTGAATACTCTTTATCTTGCAGGACCCTAGATTTCCCCTGAAATTTCTTTTCCCCTTCAACGCCTAGTTTCCATAGTGTACTTCTCTCCTTTGTGCCTTTCTGCTTTCCCATAAGTGCTTCACTGCAAAGACTCCCATTTCAAATCACACACACCTTCAAGTGTCTTCTTGTTAGACAACACTTGGATCTAGGCATTCTGTATGCATAAGTTATGCTGAGAATGCAGTTTTGATGTGTTCTATATTTTCCTTCTTGTTATGCTTTGTCAATTTTGAAAAAACATTTGGAGATATGGACATAGGTAGATCCTGTTGTCTTCTGTCTCCTTTTTATATATCTCTATCCTCATTTTACTTATTTATTTAATATACCCCCTTGTTTTTCCTAAAGATATTTATTTGTACTTTTTTCCCTTTCTCTCCTTGACATGAGTCAGCTTTTGGCCTTGAATCCTTTATGCATTAACCCAATAACTCTTTACTCAGTAGTCCTCTGTACTAGGCACTGCTGAAAGTGGCGAAGGCAACAGTGACAGAGTTTCAAAATCCCAACCTGACTGGGAGTTCGCTCTAGTAGAAGGAGATGAGCAAACAAATAAGTATGGTGTGCTGAGTGCCTTGGAGAGGAAAAAAAAATCAGGAAAAAGAGTGTAGGAAGTACTGGGGTAGGTGAGGGCGTGTCGTGAATGTACACAGGCAGCTAAGAAAGAGCTTGCCAACAAGGTGACAGTGGTTAGGGAACAAGGTATGGCTCTCTGAAGAGAGGGTTTTCCAAGCATAAGGACCAATGGGAACAGAATGCCCAGCATGGGAAGATACTCGGTACGTTGGAGGTACAGCAGGTGGGCCAGCACGGATGGAGCATGGTAACCGATAGGCGAGAGGTAAGAGAAGGGCCACGAAGGGCCGTTGAAAAGACTTTGGTTTTCATTGAGTACGAAGAGAAGCCACTGGAGGACAGAGGACAGGGAGGAGACCTACTCTGACTTTTATTCCTAATATTTCTTTTAGTCTAATTTGTTGAGAACAGACTGGAAGTAGAGGCAACAATAGATACAGGAACACCAATTGGGAGGCTGTTGCCATGATCCAAGTGAAATACGTTGGCAGCTTAGACCAGGATACTTAGAAGTGCAGGAGGTGGTCACATGACTGATCTCTTTTTAAGGTATAGCAAACATGATTTGCCGCCAGTTATATGTGAGATTATGGTTCATTACACTATCTGCAAAGAACTGGGGCCACCTTCCCTGTAAGTGTAGGCTCTTTGTAAACATCAGACGTAATCATTAGCTGTGGGACACCTACCGTTTCCTTCCCTGAAGTGGCAGCGTATTTGGGAATCTGGGTATGTGGTGCAGAATAAAGGTTATATGGAATCATTGATTTGAGGCCAGGGGGCAAGAGCGAGCATTGCTAACAGTGTTATTTAGTGATAGACCCGCACAGGTAAATGGCCAAAGTCTTATCAATGGGAAAAAGAAGATAAATGGTAAAGTGGCCATGACAGCTTTCTTCCACTCTTATATTGTGAAGGTAATAACGGAAAGCAGCACCCTGAAAATCTTGTACTTCCTCAGAGCGCCAAAGCAAAAGAAAAGTTCACGTGTATGTCAGAGCAGTTTCGCCATCTTAGCTTGACAGTGTCTGTGCAGTTGGGCTCGAGGATGGCTGTTTCTCAGAGGTTTTAAACACCCTCCAAATGTTAGAGCAACAGCTGTGTTGTGGCATATTAGCAGCGTCTCCATATCCTGAAGTTCTTCAAGTTAATGAGGGTAAATCCATTCAATCTTGTATTTATTCAACAATTAGTGGTAGTTACTGTGTGTCTGGCACTGTGCTAAGTGATAAGGATACAGTCGTATCTTTACAGGCAGATGTGGTCATTGTTCTCATAACCTGATGACCTACTAGGAAGATGGACATTTAACAGATCTCCTAACTATTGAATTTCCATGGTGAGAAATTCTACAAAGGAGAAATAGAGGTTTCTCTGAGAAGCTTAACCTGGTGGAGGGGAAGGGGACCAGTCTTACCAAAGGTAAGAAGCCGTATGCTGAGATCAGTGACACATCACTCCCTTTTATGCAATGATCCCAGTCTGTTCTTGGGAGGAAAGTAAGGAGGATTAGGGGATTAGGGCGCTGGAATGGATGCTAGATCCGTCATAGACACCACTCCAGTGTCCAGATTCTTTCATCCATTTTTTTTTGTTTGTTTATAATGGCTGTTACATTGTTGGTTCAGCTCAATGTCCGCCGTGATCAGCCTTCTCATCTAATATATGTCAAACAAACAGATGCACTTTGGAACTTTGCCAACTACTTCCCATCTCTGTATCTGATTCTACCCACCAGTTATCTGATCATGTCCAACCTATTCATCCAGCTAGTAGAGGTCATATTGTATTTCACTGCTCTTAAGAGAGTTGTCACTTCTGAATATAACACAGAAACTTAAGGAGGATGCCTCAATTGTAGTCATCCCACTCACTGATTTAACGGAAAAAAAATAATAAAGATACTGTCAAAGACTAACAGACTAGATGAAAAAAAGATTGTCTAAGTAAGTTGCGACCTTCCTACTTGGGTATTACAGAAAAATGCCGTTTTTATGGTCCTCTTTCTTTAAGCCTCTAAGAACAGGATAGTACATATGTCATTTGTTTCTTTTTTGTCATTAATCCCTTAATATTCTAAGTCCTGGATATTACATTAAGGGTGTTTCAGAGCATCGACTCGTCTGTATGCAGATCATTGTAACCATCTATCACTTCCAGTTAAAGATTTCTGTTTTGCACTTTCCCTTTCCAGCCCACTGTCACTGCATTAAAATCTCTAGAAGGATTGCGTTCGGTAAAAGCTACGCATATTTTCCTGGCCAGCCCCTTTGCTATAATCCAGTGCAAAGGTTCCAGCTCATATTTTCAATGCATGGGGAAAGGAGGGGCAGACACGGTGAAACCAAAATAAACAGATGGTTGCCTTGACAATCTGTAAGGGGCTCTTTCATGAGCATTTTTCATGGTTTTCTTTTGAAATAAACAGTAAGACAGTGATACAGTTTTTATGTCATCTACCTCCTGCAAATGGCCTCATGGGTTTCAGACTCCACAAAATACCTAGATGCCTCTGCCTGGAAGCCACCTTTCCTGAGCTTGACTCCTTCGAGGTCCCATCCCGCATCATTTTGGAAATGCCTCTGGGACCTGCTCTCCAGGCAGCTTGCTCGTGTTGTGGGTGTGAATGCAACTGAGGCATGGCAAGGGCGCCATGATATTTGGGGGAAGACAGACAGGAACAATTATTTTTACGTGAAGCAGAATGTCATTAGCAAGAGCAAGGATACAGAATGACATGACACCACAGAGAGGGAGAAACTTCCCTCTCAATGGTAGGATCAGGTAGAGGAAGGAATGTGGCACTGACCAGGACAAGGGAGTCACATTTGAGCAGGAGACTTGGGTCGGACAGGGGTGACTGTGAGTGGGAGATGGGTCAGGAAGTCCAACTTTGATGAAGACGAAGATAAATAATAAAATTGAACCTTTTTAACATTGACTTAAGCACATGGTCACATGGTCTACACTGTCAGTTTAAATTTACGTTTAAAAATTTTTTTTTAATGTTTATTTATATTTGAGAGAGAGAGAGAGACAGAGCATGAGCAGGGGAAGGGGAGAGAGAGAGGGAGGGAGACAGAGAATCCCAAGCATGTTCCAGGCTCTGAGCTGTCAGCACAGAGTCTGATGCAGGGCTTGAACTCCCAGACCATGAGATCATGACCTAAGCTGAAATCGGACACTTAACTGACTGAGCCACCCCAGCGCCCCTCTACTATATCAGTTTAAAGTTGTTTGCATGTTGGTTTGTAAAGGTAGGAAGGAAGGAAGGAAGGAAGGAAGGAAGGAGGAAGGAAGGAAGGAAGGAAGGAAGGAAGGAAGGAAGGGACCCATCTATCTCTTGTCCAGCCACAAACTACTAGGGCCTCCATTAGAACCTTCGTAGCTTTTAGGGGTGTTTGGGTGGCTCAGTCGGTTAAGTGTCTGACTCTTGGTCTCAGCTCAGGTCAGAATTTTATTTATGAGAGCTGATAAATGCTGCTTGTAGGCATGTTGGAAGGAAGGGAGGGAGGGAGGGAGGAAGGAGGAAGGAAGGAGGAAGGGAGGAAGGAAGGAAAGAAGGAAGGAAGGAGGAAGGGAGGGAGGAAGGAAGGGATGTAGGAGGAAGGAAGGAATGAAGAAGGAAGGAGGAGGGAGGGAGGAAGGAAGGAAGGAGGAAGGAAGGAGGAAAGGAGGAAGGAAGGAAAGAAGGAAGGAAGGAGGAGGAAGGAAGGAAGGAGGAAGGGAGGGAGGAAGGAAGGGAGGTAGGAGGAAGGAAGGAATGAAGAAGGAAGGAGGAGGGAGGAAGGAAGGAGGAGGGAGGAAGGAAGGAAGGAGGAGGGAGGGAGGGGGGAGGAAGGAAGGAGGGNCTGAAAATATTTATCATAAATATGTTTGAATATCCTTTTATATTTTCACATGCTCAGAGCCCTTATCTAGATGACAACACAGCACAAACGTGCCGTGGGGTAGGGCTTACAGATAATAAAGGCTCAGCAAGTACAATGCAGTTAGTACAACACAGTTGTAAGCTGAGGACATAAGCTCTCGAGTCAGATCTGAGTTGAAGACCCCACTCTGTCCTTTCCTAACTTTATGTTCACCTGACAGGTTCGGCTGGGCAACCTTTGAGACTCTGTTTTCTTATCTGCGAAATACAGACTATATTAGGGCTTATCTTACACTGTTATGTGAAGGTTACACAAGCTATTGCATGCAAAGCCCTAAGCACAGTGCCTGGCATCTGTTAATGATCAGAAAAGACTCATTATTAGTTATTGCTCCAAAACAGAGAGTCTGGAGACCTATGTCAGTGAGCTTTACTTTTCTAAGTGCTCATTCCTATTCCAGTGCAAGAAAATATGAAGGGAATTAAAACCATCTCAAACTTTTTAAAATATTGAGAACCAAAATGCCCCAGATTTCATCAGCTTGTGAGGTCACAGCTTCCTTTTTTTTGCCAAATCCCAGTAATCTCACCCCCCGTTATATATGCCTTCAAGAAGTTCAGTCTTTCAGATACTCAGACACATTGCAGGTGCCTTAGAAAATTTTCTGATGAAGGGAACCTCCCTACCTAGCTTGCCCTCATGATATATAGAGTCCAGTGTATCTCCCTCAAAGTGAGTTTCACTGATCATTTTGCCACTTCTAAATGCCCCCAAGGGAAGGAGCTGTTATTTTCTTGCCCTAGCCCAGGGCTCCTTCTGGATTCCTTCAGTGACCTCTTCCAAGGACATTTTGTCCATAGGAGTGATCACATCCTTCAAGGGAAATCTCCCTCCTGCCAGGTGGCCCTTAAAAGACAACAAACAGGCCCTGGATTGTGGTATCTAATTCTCATTCCCAACTAGAAGGAACCATGGCTTCTGGAGGGGATGGCTGGTCCCAGATCTGAAGCAGGAAATATCCAAATGAGCCAAGGGTTCTGTGTTGTGTCAGAAAGCAAGGAAGATAGACTTATGTCCAAAAGGCACAGGGGCCAGCAAGAAGGTGCTTCCATTGGCCAGAGATGACATAAACTGAGCATCTAAAAAGAAATAATTGGGGGCACCTGAGTGGCTTCATCAGTTGAGTGTCCAACCCTTGATTTCGGCTCAGGTTATGATCCCAGGGTTGTGGGATTGAGCCTGGCATCAGGCTCCATGCTGAGTGTGAAACCTGCTTAGGATTCTCTCTCTCTCTCTCTCTCTCTGTCTCCCTCCCTCTCTCTCTCCCTCTGTCCCTCTCCCCCATTCATGATCTCTTTCTCTAAAAAAATATATTTTTTGTCTTAAAAAGGGTAGGGGCACCTGGGTGGCTAGTTGGTTAAGCATCCAACTTTGGCTCAGGTCACGATCTCGCACTTTATGGGTTCGAGTCCCGCATCAGGCTCTCTGTTGTCAGCACAGAGCCTGCTTTGGGTCCTCTGCCCACTACTCGCTACCCCTCCCTCTCTCTCTCTCTCAAAAATAATATTAAAAATATTTTTAAAAAATAAAATAAAAGGGATAATAAATGCAATTGACTAAGACACATTGTGTATATTAACATAAAAATATTTTGTTTGTAATATTGTTTATAATAGTATTTTAAAAGGAGAGAAAGCAAAAACCTCCTTGATATCCCTGCAACACCAAGTCTGCATTCAAAAATTCAGCACTTTAGCGGAAAGGATTCAGCATTGATCCCACTTTTCCTCTAGAAACTGTATTGCAGAGAAATGAGATCACCCTAGCTGATGATGAAAACGTCTTTTCTTATGTGGGAATGCCAGCTAATAAATGCAGAAGGATGACGGAATCAGAACATCCTGTTGTAAGTCCCTGTGAAATAATCGATTCAGGGAGTCATCACTAACAGATGAAGCCATGAGAGGAAAGGTTGACAGGAACCTTTATGGAGGAAGAGTTGAGCCTGTCACCTCTGAGCCACTTCACTAAAAATGGAACAGCCAGACGTGACATGCTTCCTGATGGGAGGTAATGGTATGAGCGTAACATCACACCTCAGGTACTGTTGCCCGAATAAATCAAACCCGAATCTCATCCAGGCACAAGAACTACATTTCATTTACAGGGATGTGGGAACAAGTCAGATGTCATTAGGAGGAAGCAAAGAGGCAAAACCAGAATGTGGGACATTTCTACGAGCCGGCCAACCCAGTTTCTGAATAAGTCAGGGCCGGGGGAAGGGGGGGCGAGGAAGAAAGGGAGGGCAGAAGTGGACATTGCTTTTGATAAATGAGGCTTAAAAGACAACATCAAATGTAATACGCGGACCTCGTTTAAGTCCCAACTCAAGAAAACCAGCGGTAAAATAATTTTTTTCCTTGAGAAACCAGGAAGATTTTGTTATGAACAAGGCATTAAATGCCAAGGATATGTTGTCAGTTTTGTTCGGTGTTTCAGTGGCATTGTGGTTATATAAAAACGTTTAGCAACGTGCGCTGAAGTGTTAGCATTTTGCTTCAAAATGGTTTAACAAAGAAAATAAAGGGGATATGTGAGAGTAAAGTGACAAAATCTCCACAGTTGCTAAATCCAGGTGACGGATGGATGGAAACGGGGGAAAAGGGCATAGACGAAACACGTGCCAAAATCTTGACAACTGTTGAAACTGGAAATGGGTATGGGAAGGTCCTTTGTATGTATCCCTCTATTTCTGAGTACGTTCGAGGCTTTCTAACTTCTACGTAAAGAGATGGGCACAACTGAGGACCCTAGTGTCTCTGGAAATCTGGGTTATCTTCACTGAGAGCTTACCGCAGTGCGATTTCAGTGACACTGTGGCGGGTGGGCGGGGCCCCCCCAGTCTCTTGCTGGAGGTGCCTTCTGCGCACGAAGGGAAGCAGAGCCTTTTCTTGTACAGCCTCCTGAGTCCCATCCTGGTCTCCTCTGGGCCAGTGTGTGAGCCAGCACGCTCCTGCGTCATCCAAGAACAAGGAGGAGTTTGTCTAGTACTCTGCGATCCAAATGCTAATTGAGAAAGAAATCATTTCCTGAGGTGCAGAATGACAATTGTGCCAAAGAAGGCATGCTCTAGGTCACTGTGGGGGCCGGTTAGCTTCGTAGAGCCTCCCCAGTCCTTCTGGCTCCTTCTATAATAGGGCTTTCCGCAGTCTTGACTTGATCAGATACCTGTAGTGCCAGGACTTTCTGTCTCCAGGTAGAATGCAAGCCACACTTTTTTTTTTTTTTAATTTATAATTGTTAAAATACACCTGACATAAAATGGAGCATTTTAGGGGCACCTGGGTGGCTCAGTCAGTTAAGTGTCTGACTTTGGCTCAGGTCATGATCTCACAGTTTGTGAGTTCCAGCCCCACATCGGGCTCTGTGCTGACAACGCAGATTCTGTGTCTCCCTCTTTCTCTCTCAAAAATAAATAAATATAAAAACATTTATTTAAATGACCATTTTAACCATTTAAGTGGACAGACCAGGGGCATCAATACATTCACATGTATCTCTACAGTTCTTTTCATCTTGCAAGACCAAAACTGTACCCATTCCTACCTACTGCCCCCTCCCCCAGTCCCTGGCAACCACCATGCTATATGATCTGTTTGGATCTGACCGCTCTGAGTACCTCATCTAAGTGGAATCATGCAGTATTTGTCTTTTTGTGACTGGCTTATTTCACTCAGCGTCCACAAGGCTCATCCACGTAGCCGCATGTGGTCAGAATGTCCTTCCTTTGTAAGGCTGCATAGTTCTGCATTGTGTGATGCACCACATTTTGTTTGTCCCTTCGTCAGTGGACACTTGGGTTGTTTCCAGCTTTGGGTTACTGTGAACAGTGCTGCTGAGAACATGGGTTCACAATATAGAGGAGGTTGTGCAGGATAGAGGTTTTCTTCCAAGGTTGCAGAAGTCCCAGGAAGAGCTCGCAGTTCATGTTTCAGCTCAGGCCACCCTGAGCTTCTCTCCCTCTGAGATGAGTGCCCGGGCTCCCTACCTCCCTACGAGAGAGGGAGGGAGCTGTGTGCCTTTGACCAGACAGAGCCTGGGTGGCACTCACCACCTTCCACCAGCACGCTTTGTTTGCAAAGGATAAAAATAACACATGCTGTCAAGAGGGTTTAACAAAAGAAGCAGAGGGGCGCCTGGATGGCTCAGTTGGTTAAGCGTCCGATTTCGGCTCAAGTCATGATCTCACGGTCCATAAGTTTGAGCCCCACATTGGGCTCTGTGCTGACAGCTCAGAGCCTGGAGCCTGCTTCTCCCCTGCTCACACCCTGTCTCTCTCTGTCTCTCAAAAATAAGTAAACGTTAAAAAAAAATTTTTTTTAGAAAAGAAGGGGAAATTTGCCCCCTCACTCCTATTTCCCATTCCCCAAGGGTAGGATGTTCTTATATGAACAGTGTGCATTTTGCCAAAAGCTTTCTTCTAGACATATACAAATGTGTACATGTGTACAGTTTTGCTTCCTGTTTTACAGAAGTTTATGTTCTCACTCAACAATGTATCATCTTTCCCTACAGTGGAAAGGTGTTGCGTATCTAGGATGTTTTCCTTTTCTATGCTGTTACAAATGATGCTAAATTGAATATCCTTATGCATATATCCTTGCATATTTATCCAAGTACTATTATGGGATACATGTACATTTATTTATTTATTTATTTTTATAATGTTTGTTTATATTTGAGAGAGAGTGTTCATGAGCGGGGGATGGGCAGAGGAAGCCTGAGACAGAATCCAAAGCAGGCTCCAGGCTCTGAGCTGCCAGCACAGAGCCCGATGTGGGGCTCGAACTCAGGAGCCTTGAGATCATGACCTGAGCCGAAGTTGGATGCTTAAGTGACTGAGCCATCCAGGCGCCCCAAGACAGATGTACACTTAAAATTCTGATATGAATTTAATTTAAATAAATAAACACAAACATACAATTTTGGTAAGGACAGCTGTGTTGCCTTTCCAAAGAATTGCTCTAAGTTACCGGTTAGCTTTTTTTTTTTTTTAATTTGAGTATAGTTGATACACAATGTTCACCTGTTAGCTTTGAAGAAAGGTTTGAGGTTATTATTTCAAGTTTCAGGCAAACATTTCAGTCTGTTCATATTTGATCACCAAACATCCTTGTCTTCTCATCCTTGAAATAGCCTGTACTCCTTAATTAAAATCCCCTTGGAAAATCTCAATTTAGTAAAATTATCTAAATTTACAACTCTTGTCTGCTCATAGTCTTGGGCAAATTTAGGGGACAAAGATGTGATTGTATATTTCTGCAGATGGTATATTTCAGGATCACGAGTTCTCCTTTGAGTTACCAGGAAATAACAAAGTTAACCTCCTAAACATTGCGTCTTGTTCTTCGAAGATTACATACATTTATTTTTAAATACCGTGTCTCTTTTGAAAAAGAAAGAAAAGAAAAANAGGGGACAAAGATGTGATTGTATATTTCTGCAGATGGTATATTTCAGGATCACGAGTTCTCCTTTGAGTTACCAGGAAATAACAAAGTTAACCTCCTAAACATTGCGTCTTGTTCTTCGAAGATTACATACATTTATTTTTAAATACCGTGTCTCTTTTGAGAAAAGAAAGAAAAGAAAACCCTTTGTCTCCATCTCCTTCTCTTTTTGATTTTTAAGCTGAAGAATTACTAATTGCCTAGAAAGATCAAGCCCCCTAAGGCTTTTATGCTGATATGCCCAGGAGAAAGACGCTCCCCCCAAACCCCAATTTTAATTACTTAAACAACGTGCATAGTTTGTGTATGTCAGCCTGGGCAAGCGGCTTCAGGATTCCACCTCAGTTACAAAGATTTCCTCAAATAAGGCAATGTGGTCACGGCGCACGGTTTTGAAAACGAGCCACTGGGGGCTCCCGGCGGCGGCGGGTCCCGGAGAGGAGGAGTTAACGCGGAGGGAAGACCGTACCCTCCACGCCAGTGGACGTCTGCGCCTCGGACACGCGGGAGTCCCCCGGGCCCCGTCCGAAGTGCTCAGCCCCGAGGACTCCGGGAAGACCAGGGGCTTCTTTTGTGTTTGCTGCGAGCTGAGCTCTCCAGGCGTGTCTGCGGCGCGGAGGCGCGGCCGCGCCCGNCGGGCCTCCTCGGGAGCCGGCCCCGGGAAATGCTCGATTGTTATGCGACAATTGATTTGCGTCCATCCGAGGATTCCAATGGCAAAGTGACCCTCCCGGCCGCCGGTCCCTCCCTCCCCGGCTGCCGCCCTCCCCTCCCCGCAGCGGGAGCCTCCCGACGCGGCCACCGCGCCGCGCCCCTCCTCCCGTTCCCCGGGCTCCGGATCCCTGAAGTTATTAGGAGAAATAAGGTAGCCGAGAGGACCACATGGAAGTTGTGACAGCCCCCGGCGGCGCACCCCTCTCGCCGGAGCCACGGCCTCGCCTTAGGATTCACCCGCTGACACGCTGAATGAAGGAGGGGCCCGTGCCAGCCAGCCCGCCGGGATGGGCCACTGCTGCTGCAAGCCTAATAACTGCCTTCAGTGCCTGGACAAGACGGTACTTTGCCTCCCCTCCCCTCCTTCTCCCCTCCTTTGCAAGCGCAGAGAGAAAGCCTGAGCAGCCCAGCCGCCTCTGTCCCCGTCCCCGGGCGTGTGTGTGCGCTTTGTTGGCGAGCGGGAGGCCGCCCTCCCCGGGCCCCGCGTGCGGGGTTGTGAGCGCAGGAGCCTCCCGTCGCACCTGCTCTGCAGTGCCTTGCATAATCTCTGCCCTCGGTCTCAGAGGCAGCTGTTGCATAGTCCCCAAACCGTTAGGGCTCCGCTCACACGTGTTGAAATCCCGAAGCCAAGACAGCCTTGGAATATTCGTAATGCATTTTAGTACCTGTGAAACCCAAGCCATTCCAGTGGGGGATTGAGATGCGCTAGACAGGCTTCTCCGGGCCCACTGCTAACTCCGAAAGTTTCCCACTCTCCTCAACAAACAACACCCACCCTTGCAATGTGTATTCTTAAGGTCAGAGAGGAAGTGCGCTTGTCTTCAGTGTGCTTGTTGCACCGCGTAAGGGTGCTTAAGGTAGAGGTGAAAGCTTAAAGAGCCCAAGAGGCGAAGGGTGTGTTCAAGTCTTCCCGGGAAGGAAGATTCACAGCCAGGGAACTGAGGATAGAGCAGGAACATGCCAGAACGGTGGGACGGTTCCAACACAAAGCCTTTCTTTGCTTTTGACATTTGCCTGTGAGCTTACAGAGAGATCCGGGAGGGCTTTTAATTTCACTAGTAGAAATATGTTGGCAAGAAATCTTGTCTCTGTGATGTCTCTTCTCACACACATTCGGATTTCTCCAAGATGCATGAAAATGGGATTTAATAAGGGGGTGAAATTGCCTCTTTGTACCCACGTGGGCAGCGGCTACATAGATAGCTTGAGGTATGGTATGTGACCAGGTGAAGGAAAATAAATGGCTTAATATAAAACTCATCACAAAGAGGCCACTTGGGAACATCTTTCTTATCAGTTCTGTTTGTGAACTTTGACCTAGGAAAATTACACTGATATTTTAAAAGTTACCCTGTACTTTTGTTCCAAAAGGAGTAACTATTTCTGTAGGTTTGGCTTTTACTACCATGAATGTGAACTAAAATATTTATATATACATTTATGAGGTTTTCACAAATAGAAATAAAAAACATTTGCACTTAATTGTCTACAAATCCAATATTGAAGCGATGAAGCCCTTTTTCAAGAGAAGTGATCACAAAAAGGTGTTGAAGGCAGCTTTGTAATGATGGTTATAATAACAGGGAAGGATTTGCTACATGCACGATAATATTATAATGTTCATCTTCCTAAGTCCTGGTGCAGAAGTTTTAGAAATAGAAGCTGGAAGCTGCAGGTCTTCTTTGAGAAAATATAGTTTAAAGTGAACTTCTCCTTTTTTGTTTCAAATCAAGTTCTTGAAAGTAACTGTCTATTCTTGAATGTGGAGATTCTGGGCCATTCTTGAATGTAGAGATTTTGGAAGACAACTAAGTAGTATTCCATCTCTCCAGCCATATGATGTTTAAGTAACTTTCAAATGTTTTTTTTTTAATTTTTTTAATGTTTTCCATATTTGAAAGAGAGAGACACTGTGCGAGCAGGGGAGGGGCAGAGAAAGGGAGACAGAATCGGAAGCAGGCTCCAGGCTCTGAGCTGTCCACACAGAGCCGGATGCAGTGTTTGAACCCAGGAGCTCCAAGATCATGACCTGAGCCAGATGCTTAACCGACTGAGCCACCCAGGCGCCCCTAACTTTCAAATGTTTTAACTTTCAAACTCCAGACATAATACAGACTTTCCTTTCCTGACGAAAACCTAGCTGTATCTATCAACTTTCTCATTACGTGTACACCCACGTTTCTTGACTTTCTTTTGCCGTAGTTCAGAGGCGTATTCCCATGGGAGGTTTTGAAGCTGTAAATTCATAGGTGCTCATGTGAGAAATTGAGGATTTCCTTTTTTTAAATTTAAAAGAAGCCATTGTTTTAGTTAGCCATCTGCTTTTCAGGGTACTCTCACAGGGAGTATGCCAAAATCACTTGTTTATTCAGTGGTCACCTGTTGGGCTAGGCTTTGGATGCTGAGAGCATGGTGGGATTCCATTCCAGTCCAGCCCTTTCAAATCTCATGGTAAAATCCATCAGTTTCTAGAACCACCCCCCCATCAACATTGAAAGAATCCTGATAAAATTGTTAATAAAGTTTTTTCTGCTTACTTTAGACCAACCTCATAAACCTTAAAAAAAAAAAAAAAGAATTTCTCAGAAGTTTATACGGATAGAGTTTAAACACTTAATTTTGATATCCTACTTGTGAATTGTTAAAACATTCTTAATTCTAGTGCAGCTAAAGATGTTCTGAAAAGAGTCAACAGACAATAAAGATACTTTTCAGTAATAGTTTCAGAGATAGGGTTAAGAGATATAAACCTGAAGATGTTTCTTTAGCATTCATTCACCAGGAGAAAATATAGAATCTTATCTAGAGGATGAATGAAAATGTATTAAATGAGTAAATCATTTAAAAAAAAATTTTTGTAATCTTTATTTATTTTTGAGAGAGAGACAGAATGTGAGCTGGGGAAGAACAGAGAGAGAGGGAGACACAGAATCCAAAGCAGGCTCCACGCTCTGAGCTGTCAGTACAGAGCCTGACACGGGGCTCGAACTCACAAGTGGTGAGATCATGACCTGAGCCAAAGTCGGATACTTAAATGACTGAGGCGCCCAGGTGCCCCGAATAAATTGTTTTTAAAAGCCAATTGTGCTTTATGTATTTTCACCTCTTCAGAAAACATATTCATTGTCAATATTTCTTACTGATTTACAGTATTTGTAATATCTATCTCCCAGTTATTATGGGGGCTATCAAAGAATTCTCAGAAGGGCACAGCCTGACCTGTGGAGTTACCAGTTACTCCTTGAGTCATACCTCCACCTTTACCAGAGAAATTACAAACAGGGTAGGCAACAATAACGTATGGAGAACAATTAGCACATTAGTACAAGACTGGAGTGTGATAGTTATGTGGTACCGGCCATACCTGTTTCTGGAATCTAGTGAAAGGAGAAATGCATGCTAGAATCCTAGGCAAGGTTTCTTGGAAAAAATAGAACATGAACCACACTTTGAGGAATGGGGCGGAGTTTTAATGAACTGTGTGAGAAGCAGGAATGCAGGTCTAAGCAAGGAGTGCATGAGTAAAGGTTCTTTAGCCCAGTTTGATGAAAGATGAGAATAAACACAGTAGGAAATCCAAGCACATAGGGAGTGTGGGGAAATATTTTCCAGGCTGAAAGCCAGACCCAGGTTTTTTAACTTGAGTTATAAGAAAGTAGAAATCCATCTGGGGATTTGAACAGAGAGGCAATCTGTAGAAAGACTCACTCTATAGGTATTTTGAAAGGAAAAGTGTGACCCAGAGAGGCCATTGGAACACCCGGATGGATTTCAAAGTCTGTTTGCCTGTAGACTCAGCTGGTCCAGGATCAAGCCGGCAGCTCTGCACACACAGGAACTCCTTGCCCTTAACCTTCCAGAGCTAGTCATTCTTAGGAACATTGAGTTATTGAGAGAAATAAATGAGATGTAGACTAGAATGCCAACTTATTTTTTAACAATACGAAATGTAACTGACAGGCAAGCAAATGATAAGTCTGGTAAATACGTATTTCTTTTTAGAGTCAAAAGTCTAGCTTTGTAAGAGGCTTTGATAAGAATGGAATCTGAGCCAGCAAGTTATGGTCTTTAGGTGTTCGGTGGCCTCAGAGCCTATATGTCCACGTGTCATCACCTCTCCAGCTAGAAATGCAATTGAGAAGACTTGTTAGATTGTCACTTGTTGTGGTGACTGCCTCTTCTTAGGCTCCTTTTGCATCTTCTCCAAGTGACCTCCTCGGCTCTGTCCCTGTAGGGGTTACTTTGCATATCTCTACCCTAACCTCATATGTGTTGATTATCATCTCAGAGGCTGGACTTATTTACTTTTTCTCCAATAAATTCTTGGTCGGAATGGCAGTTAGAAACCACCTCACTGTTCCTCCCAGGCATCTGGTATCTAACAGTAATACATTTGGGAAGGTAATAAGAGAAAATCCAGGAAGGTCAAGAAACTTCACAAGTGATAAATGAATGGATTGAAAGTCATGGCACTGGCTATTTTCCTCTTTCGCTTCCTCTGAGATCCAGGATTTCCCTGCATTACTTCTTCGGATTCACAGCCCTTCACCTTGGGACACATAAAACTCTGTCCTTTCTAGTTGTTCTTCGGTAATCCGGGTGGGTTATGGCGTTGCGTTATGAAGTATGGCCTCTTAGGAAGCTAGATGTTCTGCAGTCACTGGTGCACGGGAAAAAGGCTGGAATGACGCCCTGTAAGTTAATTCTTTCTAATTTCTTTTAAAACAAGATGGGGTTTTGCTCAGGTCTCACACAAGTAGACAATGACATGTATTGAAGAGCATCACATGTGAATGATACTTACCTTGGCCAGTCTCTATTAAATTGTACTGCAGAGTTGAAAAGGAGATAGAAAACTCCAGTGGCCTGTGTTAATTACATGTGGAAGAAAGAATACTTATTGAAGAAGTCAGAGCATGGCATCAGTGCTGCCTTCAAGGCATAATAACTGAAATGAAAAACAAAAGGTCAGTCTACCTCTCAAAGGAATTTTCCACAGAGCTATATTATGAATTTAGCCAGTCTTCACAGTATTAATATTGAAACCGAACGCAGCATTCACAAACAGCGCTATGAAAACAGCGCTGAAGACTTGGAGATGTCACCTTGTGGCTGATTCATTTTGAAATACAAAAGAAAATACTTCCCTATTAATACAGGGCTCTTCCATGTAGAATCAAACCCTAACCTGAACTCCCTGAGTTCATGTTATGAGTGAAAAGCAGTATTATTTCTAGGAAGAATGGAAAATTCCTTAACCCCTTTGTAATTTCGTGGGTATGTCTGTATATCACTTTGAATTTCAGCAATTCACAACAAAAAGGATCTGGAAGTTTCTTCAAATAGCAGAATTCTCTAGGTTTCTTCTGTAATTCCCTGTATGGTTCTTTTGCTTAGCCTGGGAAAAGGTGGCCCAGCTTGTATTGTTGAATTTTTTTTATCTGCATTGACTCCAGGGCAGGCCAAAAAGATAGGAACAATTAGAAATTAGCTGGGAGTCTGTGGGCTTACGTGTATATATTTTTTATTTCTCTGTGTGTTTTTATTTATGTGTTATTTTTTCACAATTAATTACTTTACTGCCAAGTTACTGTTTTGGTGGTAGAGTACAGTTCCATTTATCAATTCATTTATTTCAACAAATATGTGAGAGCCCAGTACACTCTTTCTTCTGATTCATCGTATCAGAGTCATGTAATCTTGGACACATGGATGTCTTTTTAAAGAGAAATCCAGTTGGGAAGACGGAGCCGATCAAAACACTTAGAAACTGCAGTGAAGTTTACAAAATCGTCATCAGTCCCCTGTGGCTGCTCAAGAACCCCTTCAGGGTGAGTCACAGACCAGAGGCAGGAACATGGCAAGGAAAAGAGAAGGGCCCCTGTGATAGGGGTGACACAGGCTCCCAGAAATAGCCTCAGGTGCTGTCTAGTGTCACACTTCTCAGGCTGTTGCCTTGGTATTCCCACATTCCTCCTCCTCCTTCTTCCTCTGCTGTCAGGAATTCTCCCAGCCAGCCCCGCCTGGCTCAGTTCTATCACATTGTTTTATCATTTCTTATTCACTTACTGACTTTCTGGGAGACTCTTAAACTCTTTGAAGGCAGAAATCACCTGCCTGGTATGTCTACCTGGTGCATAGTAGGCACTGAGTAAATATATGTTGTTTTGTATGAATTCCCTATGTCTCCATTTGTTGGGGGTGAAAGCACCTCAGATTCACACAACCTTCAGCTTTAAGTATGAGTAGGCTGTTCCATTGGTTTCTGACTTGAAGCTTAGGGAGCTAGCTGATGTCCAAGTGTAGAATCACATGGGCGATGCTAACAAAGAGTGGCATTTTCACTTCCTGTTACCGCCAAGTTCACATGGGTAGCACCATCCACCTGAACAGATAACTCCCATTGACCAAGCGTGTTAAAATAACAGTGTGGCAAGCTGGCTCAGGGCTTGGCCACACATCCAATTACTTGAAGTTAATGGAACGATTAGCAGTTGGTATGCTTTGCCAGGCTTGTGTAGCTAGGAAAGATTAGTGGCAGCATTCACCACGAGACTGTGCACACCTTAGCATGGAGAGCCATGTGTGAGAAGAAATGTAGGCTTCAGTGCAGCAGACTTGCAGTGGTGTGTTTAGGGCTAGAGATAGAGGGGGAGAGTCAGATGTTTTATGGGTATAGCTCATCTCAGATTCCATCTGTGAATACAACGTACCACACTAAAAGGAATAGAGAACTCAGTGTGCAAAAGAGAGGTACGTGACCAAATAAAAGAGGTGGCTAAGAAGACACAGCTGTTGGATGGGACTTAGATGAATGTCCTCCAAGGGTCCATTTCCAGTTAAGCCTGTCATAGAGTAAACAGTAATTTTAGAGGAATGGCCTTTTAGACTTTGCGATTTCTGGATTGTATCACCGGGATGGTTTGGATAATTAATACTGAGTTCTATTTTTAGACCTTTGGAGTGAAAGCAGGAGCTCGTGCTTGGCACCAGTTAGGAATTTTCCACTCATTCCCCATGTAGGGAAGCACTGATCTCACATTGGGCCATCAGAGGAGGCCATGCTCATATTTCAGTCATCCTACCATGTCATCGTGCTGGACTGGCTTAGGTTGGGGAGCAAGGGGGAATCATGGCATGAGATCCTTTCAAAGGGAGTCTTTGGGGCGCCCCTCCTCCTGTGTGTTCAACAGAACCCAAGGGCCTTGCAAGATCACTGTTGGAATCTGTTGAGTCGTGATGGATGGAAGGGTAACTTTGAGGCAGGGAGGAGAGAGAATGGAAAGTTCCTTGAAGTTCGCTTCTTGCCTTAAGGAAGAGAGCACCTGCAGTCCTCACTGCTGTTGACTCACTCCACTGCAGGGCAGCACGACGTCAGTCTGGCTTAGCTTGCAGAAAACAGAGAGTAACTTAATGGATGCAGAAAATTCATAAATCAGAAGAGTTGGTATCATTTCAAAAACAAGCACTTAAGAAGAAAGGGCTGTCGCCAATCCACACAGGCTGACCTTAGCGGGCAGAGCTGGGCTGAGCCAGCATCTTCCGGAGGAATGTGTTAGTGGGGGTTAGAGACAGCTGATGGGGAAAAGCTCAGCAGCTACCCTCTCAGAAGCTACAGCCTCAGGTAGGCTGTACTGGAAATGTACTGTCATCTGACCAACAAATCCATACCATGGACAAATGCAGGTAGTCCCAGGGGTGGGATGGGGCATGAATGCACCAGGGAATTTTTTATTGAAAAAGTGGTGAGGAGCTGACACTGACCCTCTCAAAGTTAGTTATAGAAGCTGTGAAAATAAGTGCTCCTATCCAGTCTGAGGATTGGTGCCATTTGGATCTTGATGCCGGGTCTGTATAAGGATGGGGAGGAGGGGCAATCTCAGTGTGTTAGCGCTTGGTGAGGAGTGCAGACTCTGGCTTCACCGCTTCCCAGCCAGGCGTGCACGGGATGGTTGCTTGGCCTGGAGCTAAGGTTCATCCTCCACACAGGAAAATAGGACCCAGGACCCCGTTGAGAGCATGTGAAGGACCAAATGAGGGAAAGGGCTTACCTAGTGCTGTGCCTCACATACGTAGTGTTTGGAAATGTTCACACTGATGTTAATGTTGTAATTAGCCAGACCTTACCAGAGTTTAGTTGTTTACCTTGACATTGAAGTCTTCAGGTTTGTTGCTAATGTTTGACAGCCGATCCTTCCTTGGCAATCCATCTGATGACTGTAGTGTGAAACTACAGTTACTTTTATAGGCTATGCTTGCGAAAGGTTGGGGGTGGAGTTGGGTTATCTTCCTCCATTCTTCCCCCATCACTGCCTCTCCAAATGGAGACGGTGCAGGGTCTGTGGTCTCACCCATCCCCTTCCTATCTCCCCTTCCTATCTCCCCTTCCATCTCTCTTCTGTTCCCATCTGTTCCCTTTCTTTTCTTCGTTCTTTTCTTTTATTCTGTCACTTTTGTTTGTCCTAAAGCAAAGATGATGGGTCAGGCCCGGCTGGCGGTGTTAGCGTTAGCTCTTCGTACAAGTGATTCAGGTCTAAAGGTTGCCCATAATCTTTACCACAATCAGCACTGTCTCCTCACTGGGACTCCAAGCCACTCCTTCCCCAGATGTCTTATTCTCCTGTGGCTGGAAAGTGTGGGGTGACTTACTGTGATCTGAGAGATCCCTGGGCAGGGCACTGTTAACATCTGCCCAGGCCTTCTTATTGGTTTCTTGGATTTTGTTAAGTTCTTGTTCTTCACTGCCTAACCTCATCCAAGTCTTTGCAGCTAGCAGCACTCTGACTATGAATACTTTAATAATGCTATTTGGGGACTGATAAGTACCGTACAGTTAACCCTTGAAGAACCAGCAATTGGAGTGCTCAACTCCTGCACAGTAGGAAATCTATGAATAACTTTTGACTCCCCAAAAACTTAACTACTAGTAACCCACTGTTGACCAGAAGCCTTACCAAGAACAGTTGATTAACACAGTTTGTATATTGTATTATATACAGTATTCTTTTTAAAGAATTTTTTTTTTTACATTTATTTATTTTTGAGAGACAGAGACAGAGCACAAGTTGGGGAGGGCCAGAGAGAGAAGGAGATGCAGAATCCGAAGCAGGCTCCAGGCTCTGAGCTGTCAGCACAGAGCCCGACGCAGGGCTCGAACTCACAAACTGTGAGATCATGACCTGAGCCGAAGCCAGACGCTTAACTGACAGAGCCACCCAGGCACCCCTGTATTTTTATAATAAAGTAGGGAAAAGAAGACATTATTTAAAAATCACAAGGAAGAGAAAATACATTTACAGTACTATACCGTATTTATTGAAAAATATTTGAGGGGCACCTGGATGGCTTAGTCAGTTGAGTGTCCAACTCTTCGATTTCAGCTCAGGTCATGATCCCAGGGCTGTAGGATGGAGCCCTATGTTGAGCTCTGCACCGAGCATGGAGCCTGCTTGAGATTCTCTTTCTCTCTCCTCCACTCTGGCTCTCTGTCGCGCTCTCTGAAATAAATAAAATTTTTTAAAAATTTTTTATAAAAAGAAAACAATTCGAATGGGAGTGGACACACAGTTCAAACCAATGTTGTTCAAGAGTCAGCTTCAATTCTCTGGCTGTGCTTAGAAACTGAGGATTGGGGCACCTGGGTGGCTTAGTCGGTTAAGCGTCCGACTTTCGCTCAGGTCATGATCTCGCAGTTCGTGGGTTCGAGCCCCGCGTCGGGCTCTGTGCTGACTGCCAGCTCAGAGCCTGGAGCCTGTTTCAGTCTGTGACTCCCTCTCTCTCTGACCCTCCCCTGCTCACGCTGTCTCTCTCTCTCTCTCCTAGAAATAAATAAAAAAAAAAAAACATTAAAAAAAAAGAAACCGAGGATTAAAAATTAAATCCTTTTTTTAAAAGATTTTATTTTTTTAAGTGTCTCTGCACCCAGTTTGAACTTAACAACCTCGAGATCAAGAGTTGCATGCTCTACCAACTGAGCCAGCCAGGTGTTGCTTGATAGTAGAATCAAGTTTACTTTTTTTCACTAGTTTAAGATTCTTTCAGGTTATATTTTAAAAATAAAATTTTAAAAAAGGCGGGGGGTCAGTCAGTTAAGCGTCCGACTTCAGCTCAAGTCATGATCTCACGGTTCGTGGGTTCAAGCCCCACATCGGGCTCTGTGCCGACAGCTAGCTCAGAGTCTGGAGCCTGCCTTCAGATTCTGTGTCTCCCTCTCTCTCTGGCCCTCCCCTGCTCATGCTGTCTCTCTCTCTCTCTCAGAAATAAAAAAAAATTTTAGAAATTTTTTCTTAAAAAAAGATTCTTTCAGGGTACCTACAGAAATTCAGCCACTCTGGAATTCCAGATTTTCTTAATTTGCAGTAACAAGTTGAACGTCAGCTGGCCACATGATGCTGTGTTAGAACAAGCAGAGAATCCCTGTGATCTGTCTGATTAGAACGCTTCCCCTGTTATTCATACTTCGAACTTTGAATAGATTCAGGGCAGAGCCAAGAAGGTATTTAAACAAAAACAAAAACAAAAAATAGAGCATAAGAATATGCCATTTCTAAACATTTAGATCCTTAATATGGATAAGACCATAATATCTGTAGGATATTAGTCAGTTGCAAATAAAATGAAACAAACGAGTTCTAAGAACAACTAACACTTATAAAGAGCTTGCTGAGTGCCAGGTACCATTCTAAGTACTTAGCATATATTAACTTCTTTGGCCCTCATTATAACCCTGTGCAGTGGGCGTGGCATACAGGCAGCATCTCTTAGTGAATAGGAAACTATCTGCTCTCAGGTGTGATTGCGAACTTCAAGTTCAGGGAAGGCAAGGATGCTGTGGGCTGGGATGGGAGGAGAGAGCTTCATAATAAAATGGGGGCCCACTGTCCCTCAAAGATGTGTTATTGCTACACTATTCTTAAAAGAACCATGGGCTAATAACTGTTGATGCCTGTGACTAAAATAGCTCTCAGTTTATTATGCAAATAGAGTTTTATTTTGGTATTTTGAAATTATGACATTGTGTAGCAAATGCCCTTTGGATGACCTGAGGCCATCCGTCCCGTCAACCCAAAGTAGCGCCCGTGTTACCTAGATCTACGCACAAGATTGTGTGACAGCTACCTATCACCCCCCTCTATTTTGTCCTTTTTTTTTTAAATTGAGGTTTTTTCCTTCACTGCAAGTTTTGTGACTTCTTGAGGTAGGTTAACAGGTACTTCGGAGGTGCTGAAATCAAAGTCAAAGGAGGTTAACCAAGAAAGAACATTCACAAGCCCCTGATGATATTCATGCTTAGATATCTGGTACAAATTTTAGCTTCAATTCCCTTTTTGGAAATGTTTGCTTTGGGAGCACATTCTACCAAATGAAGAGACTTTCTTTGAAGGCCTACCTTTTCGGTGTCTCTAATGCGAAGAGAATTTATATAGCACACCTTTCCTAGTTATTATTAGTAACAATAAAATCATAACAAATGTCACTATTTCTGGGGACTCAATGACCCAGATTACAAAGCCAGCATATCTCCAGGTACCTCTCTGTTTTATGTCATAGAATATATATGATCTGAAAGCAGCTCAGTGGCTACGAAGATGGCGTCCTTGGCACTTAATAGTCCTTCACGTGGGACTTTTCCTCTGGTTCCTTCTGGTGATGTACGCAGCGCCACAAAACACCTGGAAACCTTAGGTTTTGGTGTCAATCTCATTACAAAGAAAAATGTTTCACGTTAAGCTTCCCGCTCATTACTCATTAGGTGGCCGACCATGTATGTATGGACAGAAGGGTAAGTGTGACAGGACAGTTGGTACAATTAGCATTCGCCCGTCAGAGAAACGGGCATGGATGGCGTGGATGTTATCATGCTCAAAAATCTCATACTGGTGATAATAATTAACATTGTGTAATAATGCGTAGCAGCTGATTACTGTGAGGACATGGACGTGCAAAGAAGGGATTGTAGAGTGACGTGCACAACAGTACAGTAGAGGGAAAAGCACCATGGGGTATTATTATTATATTTCAAGCTTTGTGATTTGAATGTGATACAAATGAATGAGTTGGATGTGGCTTTGTGATTTTTTTTCCTATGCTTATATAATGAGAAAATTATCTCCTTCAGGGCGAGACTTGTAAATATTTGCTTAATACGGTTCATTAATTAAACATGTCACAGTGCTTATCTAGCATAAAACTAGGGGACTCTCGGTATCCGTTTTGTTTTTTTTCAGAATGAAAGTGCCCTTGTGAAAGAAAAAGAGCTGTCAATCGAACTTGCAAACATCAGGGATGAACTTGGTAAGTAGGGCATTGAAAACGAGGCCCCTAAAGAATGTCTTTTCCTGATACCTGTGAACGTGTAACAAAAGCCATTATGTCTCGTGTAATAAGCCAGGCCAGAGCTGCCTGGAACAATGAAGGCTCTCACTCGGCGCCGTGGTGGGTTGCTGCGGCCTTGCAGGGACCCATAATTCTTACATCTCTGTCGTTATAAAGACAGCTTCGTAACAGTTCACAGTGGAACTAATCTGGCCTCGACTCCGTTCTTCACAGATGGTGGCACATACATCCGTCTGCGTTGTGTGCTGCGACCCGAGCCCTTCCATCTCGGTCTCCCCCACCCCCACCCCAAGGCAGGCAGAGCTCCAAAGGAAGCAACACAGCTTTGCTGGGTAACTTGAGGCTCTCCCTCCAGTAGATCTCTGCAGACATTACAAGGCTCGCTGCCACCATCCCCCTTGCCATGAAACACTCTATGATACAGAACAAGACCAGAAACACAAGCCTGGGTGGATTAAACGTGCTAGGGTCCATGTTGAAACTCCCACTCATCTTTGGCCAATAAAATGGTGTTGCTCAGTCTGAACCGTAGAGACTTGGCAAACGATAGGATGATCCCCAGACCCGGGGCTGTCGTGGAGATGGATGGACGTCCACACTCTAGGCCAAAGATCAGACTGTGTATTTTCCATGTTCTGATTTCTCCATCTCACTTCTCTCTTGAGGTTCTGTTACTGTGCTCCCCCGGGTATCCGTCAGTAATTACCATTAGCCTGGCCTTCCCCTTGGCCTGCTGTCTTCCCTTTACCAGGAGCGTGTCTCCTCTATCCATTGTGGTCCTGGGGATGGGGGCAGACTGCCAAGGGCAGTGTGGCTCCCTCCGTGAGTGAAGGGACTTGCACAGTCACGGCCACCCCTGGCGTGTGGCACAGCACCTTTCCTTCCGGCCGGCAGTGCAGATAGGCACGGAAGCTGAAGACCAGCCTTCCCTGGGGAACATGGGCCCTGCGGACAGGCAGTGCAGAGTGATTTCCAGACACACTACCCTCCTCACCCCCTTTATATTTTTCCTTTTTGTTTAATTGAGGGTTTTTTCCTTCACTGTGAGTTTTGCGATTTCTTTCATCATTGAGGTAGGTCAACAGTGGGCTTTTCTCCCCTCTAAGGCACCTGTGGGAGAGCAGAATGAAACAGTTCCTCCTTCCCAGCCTGACCTGTGTGTGATCCTGAGCAGCGAGACTGCCTCCCCCTCCCCGCCCCGTGGTCAGGACGCATACCCCTGACCATCCCTGGATGAGGACCTCCAGTGCATGAACCCCCCAGAGTAGGTCTTCTGAGAGAGGCCAGCCAAAGGCACAATTGTTGTGTTTGTAAGAGGGGCTCCTGGGAAGCCACAGGCCACAAGTGTGCGTGAAATGGATGGGTTTTTAAGCTTTTTTGGGGTGGAGGGGAGGAAGAGATAGCACGAGTGTGCGTGCACACGGAGGGGGAGGGACACAGAATCCTCAGCAGGCTCTGTGCTCAGCGCAGAGCCCGACCTGGGGCTTCGCCTCACACCCATGAGATAATGACCTGAGCTGAAATCAACAGTCAAGACGCTTCACCGACTGAGCCGTCCGGGGGCCCCCAGTTGGATGAGTTTTTAGATTGTTCTGAGAGTGAATGGTTCTGAGCATGGGCTTTGCAAGCCGGTGACACAGGTTCTGGTAGGGCCAGTTGGCTTACCTCTGCCTCCCTCCAGTGCCCTTTCTTAAAAAGGAAGGTCGGTTAAAGAAGATAATGCTGATAAAGCAGCCTGCAAAGGAGACTCTCATAATAAGGTGTGTAGCATCTTGAATCAGAAAATAGAGGACAAAACCTTGCGTTGTAGCCTGAATTCCTCCCTGGAGGGATGTCTGCACCCCCGTGGGCGAGCTTTGCATCTGGGGCGTACACCCTGACCCAACTAGAGAGGGCGTGCCAAATCCAATGCCGCTGCCCTCTGTCCTTTCCCAAAGCTTCTGAACGCGGCAGGAACCAAGCAAGAATTACACTGAGTTTTTGTGTTCTGGCCTTATTTGATGTCTGCATTACTGCTAAGAATAGAACCAGAAATCAGCTGCCAAATGGATACACTGGGGGGAGGGGAGAGGGCAGAGGCCTTGGCAGCCCCAAGGCAGGGGCCATGCTGCCCAGCGTTCGGCCCAGCGGACGCTTTAGGAGCAAGCACCTGAGCCACTGGAGAGCCTGCATTTGCGGGAGAAGGTGGACAGTACACTGTGCGGGTCTACTGTTAACTGTGAAGGCCACAGGGTCTGGCCGGCAAGGAGCTCCCCTAAAGGGAAAAGAATTAAGTTTATAAAGCGGACTTTCGAATGATCATCTAGAAAGAGAGATGGCGATCCTTTCTCCTTCCCAGCACCCCTACCCTTATTTAGACCCCTGTTCNCTCTCTCTCTCTCTCTCTCACACACACACACACATACACACACACACACCTGAGACACATAATACCCAATTATATATTGGGTATTATATATATATTATATATATATAATAATACCAGGGTGTAGTTCTGGATGGAGCATTTTGTGGCCTAGGAGGCACGTCCCTGTTGAGTGGCTAAAATGGTCATCATCTGTGTTATGTCATATGCAGATGTGGAGACAGNACATGAGGACGCCTGGAGTGGGGCTCTGGGGGGCCATGAGGGGCGGGGGGTGAGCTAGAATTTTCACATGCTGTGAATCCAGACCTGGAAAAGGAAGAAGGTGCAAAAAATCAGAAGAGTTCAGCAGCATTTACTGCATACCCCAGAACAGGGCTGGCCTGCTCCCCAAATCTAAAAACTGCTGCTCAGACTTTTCATATGTGTTAAAATGCTGCCCTGAAATCTACCAGCATCTGCTCGTGAGTACCCATCAGTTGTTTACATCCTTGCTGTGAAGAAATGCAATCAAAGGCTCCTAGCATCTAGCCAGAATCCTCTTAGCCCGGGTTCTCAGCCCTGGTGCATATTAGAATCACCTGCAGTGCTTGTTAAACAGTTCCTGGTACCTCTAAGGCGACAGAATCAAAATATTTGAGGTTGGGGCCTAGGCTTTTTTCTTCTTATTATTGTAAATATGTATTCATTTTGGAGAGAGAAAGCATGAGCAAGGAAGGGGCAGAGAGAGGGGACAGAGGATCTGAAGCAGGCTCTGCACTGAAAACAGCCAGACCAGTGCGGGGCTTGAACTCCTGAACCGTGAGATCATGACCTGAGCTGAAGTCATATGCTCAACCAACTGAGCCACCCAGGCACACACCACCCGCCCCCAGGCTTTCTTTTAATTTAATTCCCAGATGTTCGTGAAGTACAGTGAAATTTGAGAACCAGTGAACTACATAGAAGGAATGGGGATTTCGATTTGGGTCGGCGATAAGGAGGGGGTAGGTCTGGGAGCATGGGGTCCCCTAGTTGAGTACTGTGGGCAGCCTGAGAGCCCAGAGAGAAAAGCCCAGGAGGGAGCAGAAAGGGTGCAGAAAGGAAAGATTCAGAGGACAAATTCCACCTGCTCTGAAATTCTCCATAGAGCTGGCCTGTCTCCCAGAAAAAGAGAAGGAATGTCGTCTTCCTTCCTTCACCTTCGCCTGTCAGGCTGTAGGGCTGTCAGTCTCTGAGTCCACTCCCAGCCGAGTTAGACGGGCTTTCGGGAACCAGCCACAGAAACTAATCCCCTGGTGTGTTTGCTGACACGCTTCATATTTACTATACGTTCCCAACTGTGACATGTCTGGTGGAAGGAGCTACAGCAGAATATCATAGAAGACGTATATTTTGAATGGTATCCCAATCAGAGATTTAAAAAAAAATTTTCTTAACATTTATTTATTATTGAGAAACAGAGAGACAGAGCATGAGAAGGGGAGGGGCAGAGAGAAGAGGAGACACAGAATCGGAAGCAGGCTCCAGGCTCTGAGCTGTCAGCACAGAGCCCGACGCGGGGCTTGAACACAAACCGTGAGATCGTGACCTGAGCTGAAGTCAGACGCTTAACGAACTGAGCCACCCAGGTGCCGCCAATCAGAGATTTTGATGTGTGTTACCCACGCTGATGGAAAATCCTGATTATAATTGTTTTTAAGTAGATCTTGCTGGCAGTTGATTTACAAGTAAACTTTGAGGGGCGCCTGGGTGGCTCAGCNAAATAAAAAAAAAAAAAATTAAAAAATTTAAAAAAACAAAAAACAAGTAAACTTTGAGAACATCTCCTACCGAGCACCTACTGATGCCTGCTGGCCCACTGCACATGGACAGATGCCATGGCCGTTTTGGGGCATTGCCCACTCCACACACCTGTGGAAAGAAAAACTGTTTTTTTCTTCTCTCCATGTATCAAAAAAACTTTTCACAATGATCATTTAATAGTGATAAAGCATTTAATCATGCTGNAAGGTGTTTTTTTTTTTTTTGCTATTATTTGCAGTATTATGCAAATTATTTGTTTCCTCTTGTGTTGTTTTCTTGGAAATATAGTCTCAGAATGTGGACAAATAATTCAGTTAGAATTTCGCATTTGTTCCAGATTCATCTGTATGTGAATGATCCTTGATTTTTATTCTATAAATCAAGATAAAAGATCATGGTGGATTTAATCTCAATGTAGAAAAAGAAGAAATTCCATCAATATTTCTCTCTCCCCCATCCCTCTCTCTCTCTCTCTCTCACACACACACACACATACACACACACACACCTGAGACACATAATACCCAATTATATATTGGGTATTATATATATATTATATATATATAATANCACCCTTTAGGGACAATGGCTCTTACCTTGTGTTTGGAGTTGGCCTTAATTGGGTCTGTCCTTGGAAAAGCCAAGCTACAGTGATTGTGGGATAAAGGGCATTTTAGATTTCCAGGAAATCAGCACCACATCCACGGGGAGGGTGAACAAAGATGCTAGAAATAGATCTAATATTTAATTTTTTTAATCACATTTTTTTTTAATTTCCAGAAAATGTAGTTCTTAAAATATGAGCCTCAACTTTTGGATGGAGTGCCATTCTCCAGATTTGGAAGTCAGATATTGAATTATCAAGAGGTCATGCTTATATTTGTAAATGCTGATATGGGTTTATACGATGTCCCTCCTAGAAGCCGATTATTTTCTTTTGAGACCTTAGGCTTCAAGCTGTTGACTGCCAGCAGGGGGCTATTCATGGACCTCTATCTTATTAGGAAAACTGAGCCTTAAAAAAGTATGAATTTAAAAAAATATGTATCTGAATTAGATGAGCTCCACCAAAGAGAAAAACATAGGCAGCGCACCGCTGTAGCTAAATGGAGCCTTCTGGTTCACACTCCCAGGTGCGCTGATGCTCTCCCAGCCAGCCCACGAGTCCTCTTAAGATGAACTTGCAGACTTAGCTGGACCACCACTAGCCCTACTGCACACCGTCCCCCAGATTCCTGCCTCGGGTGTGCTCAAAGCTGTGCTCAAAGCTGTACTGTGTGATCTGGTGTGAAATCACCTCTCATCTTCAAGGTTCTCCGTCAGGCCAGCTGCTGCTCTTCTGGCCTTCTTCCCCCGCCCCTGCCCGCAGCCTCTCAGGCTGGACGGAGCTGCATCTGCTTCTGCGTGTGTCTTCCATCACTTTCTCTTAGACCCTCTTCTCTTGACCTTGTTACAACATCTCTTCTAACCGTCCCCGTCCCAAGCCAGGCACATGGATTTTATCTTTCTGCCAGCCTCAGACTTAAGACGGGCTTTACTTTTTTTCTTCTCTCTTGAACACTTTCAAAAATACTTCACATGAAACAAAGTTTGAAAACAGCAAGCAGCGTTTAACACAGCAGTCATTCTGGCAGCGTTTCTCAGGTATACAGACAGCTAAATTATTAAATCCACATTTTGATTAAAGTCAGCTTATTGAAACAAAGAAAATTACTTGAACGTTTCCTATAATATAACAAAAGAAAGACACTAAAGAATTCTGAGAACTTTGATACAAGAGTATATATATATATAGTCTAAGTTTGTGACAGTAAGCACTGAATTGTTATTTATTATGCTCTTAAGTTCCTAACTAGAATAAAATGTTCAATTTATTTTCATTTATAACTAGCAACACACACATACATATACACACCACTGGAACTGTATTTGTAAGATGATTTTACCTTTTAAGGTTATATATAAAATGTCTTCCAGCTTTATGATCATAAGTCCTTATATTTATATAGTGCTTGTACTTACCAAGCTCTGTTATAGGATGTGTCTTACTTGTTTATTCAGATGACTCAACTAAGTAGGTGTTGGTATCTTTATTCTATAGGAAATTGAGGTTCTGAAAGGTTAAGTGACTCTGCTAAGCACATACAGCTGGCTTGGGCAGACTCAGGTCTTGGGCCCAAACCTGGAATTCTATACATAGTGTATAAGTTTACCATGGCTTCCCAAACCCCACCACCATTTTTTTTTTTTTTGGTAATTTTTAATTTGAAATATCAGATAAAGTAAAATAGCTGCTTCTCCCAATTCCATACTTTCCCACAAAACCATAATAGATGTTAGTATGAATCTGTCAAAACATGGATTACAGTATAATTAATTACACAACACAGTGCGATGGTAATTGGCCCCAGGCTATATCCATTAGGATTGTGCTCAGGACAAATAACAGACTTCCCCCAAAATGATAACTTAATCATAGTAGGGTTTTATTTCTCTCGTGTAAAAGTCAGGAGGTGAGCACCCAGGGACAAGTATGGCTTTGCTCTACAAAGTCTGCAGGGGACCCAGGCCTCTGACAGCTGAGCATTCTACCACTTCAAGATGGCGGCCCTTCTCTCATGGCCCAGTGTGGTGCCTGCTGCTACTGTCACCATATCTATAGTCCAGGCAGTAGGATGGCAGGAGGAATGAAAAAAGAAACAGAGAGAGTGGGTCAGCTCCCTTTGGGGGAAAGTTTCCAGATTTACACTGCAGTTTATATCTCACTGGCCAGAACTAAGTTCCAAGGCAAACCTCGCCACGACATAGACTGGGAAAGGTGCTTTTTTTTTTCTTGGTGACCTTGCCCAGATATTATTACTCTGAAAGAAGGGCAGAATGTATATTGGGGGCTATTAGCAGCCTGTGCTCTGGGGCCCTAATTGCCTCCATCAGTAAGATGGGGAGAATACTCCTGTCACAGTAGGCAAGTGAGAGCCAAGGATCTAGCAAAATACTTGGCAGAGTCGTGGGGGCTCAGTGTGTTATAATTACCTTAAATGTCAGATTGGATTCTGTCTTCCTTCCTCTCACAGCTTTAAAAAGACCCAAGTCACAATGCAAAACCAAGAAGATATCTCAGAAAAAATAACTAATCTCAGGATCACAAAAATATAATGCACATTTTCTGATTTATAAAAATATCTCCTCTAAGTACACCAATTAGAAGACAGTTTTGTCAGATTGGATAAAAAAAAAAAAGTAAGGTACAACTTTGTGCTGCTTAAAAGAAACCTATTTCAAATATAAAGACATAAATGACTTAAAAGAAAAAGGATGAGAGGGGCACCTGGGCAGCTTGGTCTATTGAGCACCAGTCTTGATTTTAGAATAGTTGATGATCCCAAGGTTGTGAGATCGAGCCCAGGGTCTGCGCCATGCCAAACATGTGGTCTTCTTGGGATTCTCTCTTTCTTTCTCTCTCTCTGTCTCAGTCTCCTTCTCTCTGCCTCTCTCTCTCAAATATAAACAAATAAACTTTAAAAATGAAAGTAAACTTATGGGGAAAAGATATGCTATGCTAACACTAATGAAAAGAAATTTGGAGTGTTGGAGTATCTATGTTAATATCATACAAAGTAACCTTCAGACCAGTAGTATTATCAGGAGACAGTGATAAAGGAGTAGCTCACCAAGAACACATAATAATACTACATCTATATGTATCTAACAATTGAGCTTCAAGTAACATGGAACAAAAATGGATAAAACTCAGAGGAGACACAGACAAATCCACATTTAAGTTTAGAGACTTCCCTCTTCTCTCAGTATCATTAGAACAAGGAGACCGAAAAGCAGAAGGGATATGGAAGACCTGAACAACACTGTCAACCAATTTGACCTAACTGACCTTAATAGAACATTCCATCCGAGAAGCAGAGTATACATTCTTTTCAAAGATACATGGAATATTGAGCAACATAGAACATATTCAAAATGTTAACATAAAACAACAAACATGAAAGAATCAAAACCATACAAAATGTTTTGGACTATAGCCGAATTAGGCTATAAACCAAACATGAAGATATCCAGGAAAACTCCAAACATTTAGAAATTAAACAGCATACATCTAACCAACACACAGGTTAAAAGACAAAGCCACAAAGTAAATTAGAAAATATATTGAACTCGGTGAAAATAAAAATACAGCATATCAAAATCTTTGGGATACAAAATTCTCTCTGAATCGCAGAGTTGGTATCTTATTCAATTTGCTTGACAACTTGGAGGAGACCCAGTGTGTACTGTCACTGTCCTCGGCTCTCTGGCAGGAAGGTGACGGTGTTATTTGAAAGAAGGTTTGATCTAGTAAGTTTAATCTGCTGTCAGATTGAGCGTGACGGTATAGCGTCAGATATACTACTTTCTCTGCAAATGGACCATTCAGCATGACTGGGTTCTGGAATTACACACCCCTTTGATAGGGAAATGATATTGGGTCTGAGCTGGGAAAAATTCATACCAGTGATGTCAGCTGCCATGATTAGATTTTATTCCAGTAAACGTCATTTTAGTTTTCTATCACAAACAGGTGCTTACCAATGCACAGTGGTGCCAAAACCACAGACTCCCTTAAATGTACCAGAGACTGGGTTTGGTTGCCATGGAAAATACATTATCAGCTACAATTTTACCAAACTGCCGCTTTCTCTGAGACCATGATTTATTCCAGTGGGCAGCAACACATTTTTCGATATTTATAAAATACTTTTAAGTCAATATGCATAGCGCACTCTAGTTATTTTATGTCGCGGTGTCTGTTTTGTGACTCCCTAAAATGTATACTAGTTTATGAATAAAGATAATTTTCTTTCCTGATATGTGCTAATATTTTTAAATCTGTAGGTTTCATCCTTAGCTAACCTGAACTGACTGATTAGAATAGATCAGGATTCCAAGGACTGCCCCTAAACGACCCTGAGGACCAGAAGCTTCTTGAAATTCAGAATCTGCTGTTGCCATATATCTATAAATGTAAAATAAAAGATAAATCTAATATTTATAAGTCCAATATTTAAAGTGGCATGTGGTTTACAAAGCCCTTTCATGTATTATTTCATTTGATCCTGACAGTAACCCTAGGAGATAGTAAGGTACATAACAACTACTGTTTTAACAGTGGATAAACATTGCCTGTAAAAAGTAAAAGCAACCCCAAATCACGTATCTGTAAGGAAGAGCAGAGCTGGGTCTTCTTGTCTTATCACGATCGTAGCATGTTGCCTTTGCGTTGTAAGATCTCAACTGGTATCGAGGGAAGATAATTTAAAAAAAAAAAAAACAGAAAGACATAACATGCTATAGCTTTAACCTGAAAGTTGCTGAAGAGCATTTTGCAAAATATGTGTTTTAAATGACCGTCACATACAGTTTCAGCGAGCATAATCGCTTCTCGCTTGTGAATGCCTCATACATGGATTCCCTCTTCTTTCACTTTGTATCTTGTACCCTGGCTCAGGGCTTAGCATGGTCAATGTGGACCACTCACTGCTTCACCTTATGAACTTGAGTGTCCCCAGGTGGGGTACCCATTAGTGTGCTAGGATTAGAAGAGGAATGTGGCATGGTCTCTGACTTTGGGGAACCCCTGTGTATTGGAAAGACAGACATAAGCAGATAATTAAAACTCAGTGTACTGACTAAGGCGCTAGAGGTCTGGGAGCTCAGAACAGGGGTTATAACCCAGGTAGGGATCCAGGGAAGGCTTTTAGGGATAAAACAGCTGAGCTGCATTAAAGAAAATGAAGGAGTCAGTGAAGAAGTGATTCTTCCATGTAGCTGATCAATTACAGAAACAGCATTATGCCATCATTTGCTTGGTCCTTCCATTGGGAAATGAGGAAAATAGTGAAGACAGGTTTTCCATGTGGCCACCCCCAAAAAAGGAACGGGATTGTGTTTAGGAAACTCTTTAAATTATTTGTGTAAAAAGTGTTTGGGATATAAAACTCCAATGATTTGCCTTTCAAAGATTTTTTTAACATTTGATTTTCTTGTCTGGTGCCATGATGAATTATTCTCACATACTCAAATACCGTAAATATCATCAGGGCAATATTCAGGTATTCAAGAGTATTATCAATCAATTTGCTTAATTTGCAGTCTATTTGAACAAGGTGATATATAAATCACTGTATTTTACATGCTTATGATTCAGGTTACTCTTTTTGATCAGAATTGCAGCTCTTCAGCCAGGTTTTGGGGAAGTTAATTCTGGGAAAGAAGATGAAAGCCAGACCAATCCAGCACTGCAAGCATCATGTAAGGACTTACTAGCTTTCAATAATAACAAATCAGATCATGATCTCAGGGCTTCTTACCACAACTGTCTTTTTAAAAAACAAGACAGAACAGGGGTCACCTGGCTGATACAGTTTGTTGAATGTCTGACTCTTGATTTCGGCTCAGGTCATGATCCCAGGGTTGTGGGATGGAGCCTTGTGTAGAGCTCTACACTGAGCATGGAGTCTGCTTAATATTCTCTCTCTCTCTCTCTCTCTCTCTCTCTCTGCCCTTCTCTCCTACTCACGCTCTCTCTTTCCCCCTTAAATAATAAGTAAAAAAGTAAGTAAATAAATAACAAAACAAAACAACCAACAACAGCTAGTGATGAAGACTGTGGTCAGAGTTCAGCAAATCAGAATGACAGTTCCAGGCGGAGAGACCAGGCTGGCCGCGGAGTCTGACATTTACCCTGGTGGATCTACTTGGTCTAGCTTTTTTGTTGTTGTTTATTTCCTTCATTAGTACCAAGAAGGGCTCTGACTTTCAAGGAAGTGCTTTTAACTAAGTTCACTAGAGCTTGATATGAAAACAAAAATACCAATGTATCCATTTATGATGACAAATATATCCCCTCATAGGCAGATCTATCTAGAAAGCTAAAATTGTAATCAGAACACTGCTTACTGGACCAAACTCAATAATGTGCTGTAGATAATAATGGCATCTTGCTGAGATAGCCTTGTACGGTCATCTTCATGGCGTTCTTTTCTAGGACCTCAGTTGTTAGAACCTCTTCCTGTGGGAGGAGATGGAGCCTGTTAACATCACTTGGGTCCTTGTGCCAAATACCCATGTCTGGACTTTTGCCTCCAGCCACCATCCAGTATTGGACTCAACCCCCCACTGTACACAGCTAGAAAACAGAATATATGAGGTACCTGCTTCTAAGCATTGAGCCATAGACACTACAGACCTGTGGGCCTTGGGAAAAGGGAAACCTACTAAGTGGATCCCACAGAAATCCCAGTTTTCTGCCTGGGGCCACTTACCAGACCACAGCCCAAAGAGGTGCTCCAGGAAGGGGCCACCATCTTGCTAAGCTGAACGAGCAGATACCAGAATTGAAGTGGTTGAAGGTTGTGGGGCTGAGCCTGGCAAGAGTAAGTGGAGCAGAGGAAGGCCCCAGGAGTTTGTGCAGGGCTTCCCTTGTGTTCTTAGATGAAGGGTAGTTTGTATGTGCACGGGGCAGTCTGGCAGAGGATGGCTACTACAGAGTTGGGAGCTGAGCGGAGGTACCAGAGGCTGCGTAGTGCTGGGAGACATTGGTGTTCCAGCCCAGCGAGGGTGGGGAGATCGCTGAGCAATCCATCGAGCCCTGAGAAAAGCTAGGCTTTAGGAGTAAAAGCCATTACCTAGTTGGAGTAAGGATCTCTCTAGGAGTAAAGCAGCCGAAGTTGACCCACTCTAACAAGGGTGAAACCAAGCCTGACAGAGTCAGCAGAGTCTAGTAATTTACCTGCCAGCAAACAAAACTCATCATTAAGGAAGCTCCTTATAATATATCATCCATAATGTTGAACATATATATTTTTTAATTAGACATACAAAGAAGCAGGACCCAAAGGAAAATAGTAGTCAATAGAAATGGGTATTGAAATAACACAGGCATTGGAACTAGCAGATAAGAAATTTAAAAAGCTATCATAAACATATTCAAGCACTTCTAGAAAAAGAAGAACATAGTGAGTAAACTGGTAGGGAAGAGCACAACAAAGAAATGAAAATGATTTAAAAAAAAAAAATCAAATGGAGGGGCGCCTGGGTGCCTCAGTTGGTTAAGCATCCAACTTCGGCTCAGGTCATGATCTCGTGGTTCATGAGTTCAAGCCCTGCGTCAGGCTCTGTGCTGACAGCTCAGAGCCTAGAGACTGCTTTGGATTCTCTGTCTCCCTCTCTCTCTGTCCCTCCCCCATTCACATTCTCTCTCTCTCAAAACTAAATAAACTTTAAAAAAAGAAGAACCAAACGGAAACATTAGAACCCAAAACTAAAGGCGCTGAAATGAAAAATTCAATGGATAGGCCTCAGCAGATTGGAGACTTCAGGAAAAGGGGTCAGTAAATTGAAGAGAATCAGCAGATATTATCCAGTCAGAAGAACCGAGAGCAAGATTGACACTAGAAGCAGAGTGTCCGTGATAAGTGGGTGACAGGTGCACAATTGCATTGGCAAAAGGGGAAGAGAAAGAAATCGGGAAGAAAAAGTACTTGAAAAAGTGGTGGGCATGGACATCCTAAATTTGTTTTATTTGTTTGTTTGTTTACTGTTTTTAAATGCTTATTTATTGTTGAGAGAGAGAGGAGCAGAGAGAGGGGAGACAGAGGATCCAAAGTGGGTTCTGTGCAGCAGCAGAGAGCCAGATGTGGGGCTCGAACTCACAAAGAACCATGAGATCATGACTTGAGCCAAAGTCAGATGCTTAACTGACTGAGCCACTGAGGTGCCCCTAAATTTGGTTTTAAAAGAGCAACCTGTGGATCCAAGAAGCTCACTGAACTCCAAACTGGATCAATACAAATAAATAAATCACACCTCAGCACATGCCAGTCAACTACTGAACACCAGGGATAAAAGAAAATGTTGAAGGCAGCCAGGTAAAGGTACACATTACATACAGGGCAACCAGGTTACTGATGACAGGTAACCTCATCAGAAACACACTGAGGCCAGAAGGCACTGGAATGACATGAAGTGCCAGAGAAAAGGGGGGGACCCCATTCAACCCAGAATTCTATATCCAGAGAAATTATCCTTTAAAAATCATAGAAATTTGGATGTACAGGACTGAATTCAGGTTATCAAAAGCCTAACTATGTGGATAAACATAAACGACCATTCATTTTGTTGTTTTTAAGCCTTTTATTTTCACACATTCCGTTTGATGATGTCTGGCTGTGAATACGTTCATAGACTCACCACCCAAAACAAGGTCTGTTACATTTACCCTCCCTCTAGAAAGTTTCTTCATGCCTCGTTCCAGTCAGCCCTCCCCTCCCCCTCCACAGCAACCACTTTGTCATTTCTGTCGACATAGATTAGTTTTGTTTGCTCTGGGATTTCACAGAAATGAGATGAGACATTCTGGACTCTGCCATGTCCAGAGGCTTTGTTCCACATGACAGATGTATCCACATCGCTGAGTGAATCAGTGGTGTGTTCCTTTTTACTGTTAAGTGTGTTGCATTTGCATGAGCCTGCCACAGCTAATCTGTCCACTTGTCTGCTGGGGGACATTTGGGTTGTGACTTTTTTGTACTTATAAATAGGGCAGTCAGGAGGATCCTTGCACGATCTTTCGCTGTCATTCTCTCCGGTAAACTCCTACATTATAAATTACTGGGTCATAAGACAAATGTGCGTGTAACTTTAGGGGAAAGTGTCAGCTGGTTCTTAAAATGCTTGTACCATTTTGCACTATTCTCAGCAGTGTCAGAGAGATCCGATTCCTCCACGACCTGCCGACATTTGGTATTCTTCGTAATTCTGTTGCTGTTTGAGCCAGTGTGAAGACTCTCATTATGGTCTCAATTTCCATTTCCCCGATCACCAATGTGTTGAGCACTTTTCATGTGCTAATTGCCTATTGGGATACCTTTTGTGAAGTGTTGGCTGCCCATTTTTAATGAGTTCTTTGTCTTTTTACTGAGCAGCAGCGACCCCCTTCACCTGGGCACACGGCTCTCTCAAGGTTACCACAGCCCTCCTGGGCCACCCCTCATTTGTTTGTGACCTGTCTTCTACAATTGCAGCGCTTACAGATTGCCTCATGATGGTCTACAGTCCTGAATAGGAAAAACACAAACCNTGCTCACGCTGTCTCTCTCTCTCGCCTAGAAATAAAAAAAAAAAAATTAAAAAAAAATAAATGTTTATTTATTTTTGTGAGAGAAAGAGAACAGAGGAGGGGCAGAGAGAGGGAGAGACACAGAATCCGAAGCAGGCTCCAGGCTCTGTCCCAGCCGTCAGCACAGAGCCCGACATGGGGCTTGAACTCACGGACCATGAGATCATGAGCCGAGCCAAAGTCAGACACTTAATCTACTGAGCCACCCAGGTGCCCCTAAAGTGCTGTTCTTAAGATAATTTTGAACACCTGCCTACTCTGCGTAAAAGTATTCTAGGTGTTTCATTAAGNATTCTGGATATTAACCCTTTATCTGATATGTCCGTTGGTTGCCTATTAGTTTTGTGGGTTGTTTCCTGAGCCCGAAGAGTTTCTAATCAGTTGGGAAAGCGAGCATGGCAGCAGATGATCGTAACAAAGTGAAGGACATGGCTCTCTCCTTACAATATCCGTTTGTCCCAGATGCGATTCCAGGCCCTCTTTCCTTCTTACTCTGCGAGCTCTCCGGTGATCTCATTAACCCCCTTTGCTTCAACTACCCCCTAACCTGCTCTCTCCCAGGTCTAGGACCCCAGCCCTCTTGCGGTCAGCTCTTGGTGAACCACAGGCAGTACCACTCTTCGCGGCCGCTTTTAGCTCTGCCCACCCCATACTCCTCACCTCAAAGCAAAACAAAACAAGATCCCTACCTCTGTCTTCCTGATTTTGTTCGAGTACAAGCTAAGCTAAGGAGGCACTCAAATGAATGGAATAAATCAGATTGAGGGATATTTTTCTCTCATGTAACAGCCCAAAGACAGAGAGGCCCGGAGGTGGCCATGCATCCAGACAGCCCGCTCCACCGCCCCCCACATCCCTTCTCCCTGAGTGTTTGGAGCTGATGCATGACGAACATTCTGGTCTGAGAGAACGTGATGGAGAGAAAGTTGAGGGCAAACAGCTCCCTTATGAGACTATGATCTAGACCTCGCCATTATGCTTCCTCTTGGCCCCTGCAGCCATGTGCGCAGAAAATGGAGTTTCCTGCAAGGTGGCCATTTCAGTTTTAAAAATTTGGAAAGTACCATGAATAAAAGAAAGAAAAGGAGAACAGAGGCTAGCTAGGCTCAACCACAACTTCTGGTCTCAGTTCTTGACAGCAAGTTCACAGTTAACGAACACCGAAGGGAGTTGTCACCCCTCCATCCCCCCTCCTCATACTTGATAGCCAGTATGTCACCAGCTCCTCTCGATTCTACTTTTCAAGTGCCTCCTCATTCGAATTCCTATGGTGACACAGTCACTTTTCGCAAAGACCTCCTCACTAGCCCCCTCGCCTCCCTTCCTGCCCCTAGATTCCATCCTCTGTGCCTTCCCAGATTAGATCCCTCAGTAGCAGTGGTTGCCTCCGGCTAGGGGGTCTAGGTGGGAGGGAAAATGACTTCTCAGCACATTCCTTCCGTGCTGTTTGGATTTTCTTTCCTCATCTAGAAAATCAACACTGTGATAAAGACAGATCCCTTGGCAGCTTTACGTATCATCCACAGAGTAAATGGAATTCTGACTTTTTAGCACATGTACAGAGACTGTCTGCCTTCCCAGACACAATCCCCTTTCCACGTCCCCATAGAACTTCCACCAGCTTCTCTTGCCTCTTCCTGAACTCGTTTCTCCCTCTCCTCACCCGCCAACCTGCCCAGGCTTGCTGGAAAACTCAAGTCGGCCGTCACTTCCACTCTCTGCCTCCGTCACACACGGTCTCCAGCACGGTCACATCGCTGTCACTGATCATTCACCCACCTGTTTCTCCCTTCCCGTCACTAGACCGGAGCCCCCCAGAAGGAGGGGCCATGGTCAGTAGTCAAGGTTAGTTTCTGAATACCTTGTGCAAGAGATTTTTTTTGTCTTCCACAAGCTTAAGGTCACGTGGGGAAAATTATTGGGAGAGATGGAGCTCACAGGAAAACCTCTTAAAATATTTTTATAGTCACTAAATAAAATAGTATGGTGGATTAAATTAAGATACTGTTTATGCCATTCTGCACATGTACATTAACTCCTATTTCCATCTCTTACTGGAGGCACTCCAGGCTCTTCCCTGTGACCTGCAGCGGGGGTGTTCAGACTCTGCGTGCCTCTTTTGTAAGCAAAGCTGCCACTTACTGAATGCCCGCAAAATGAAGAGATGTGTAAATACATGATTTCTGATTCTCTGATTCTCAAAATAGGCCTGCACAGTAGGTCATGTTATGCCTCTTTTACAGATGAGAATACTGAGGCCCAGAGAAACAAGCATGGACTTGCCCAGCATTATATGTTACACAGCAGGGATTCGAACTGGGGTCCACACACTCCAAACCCACGTCTGTTTTTCCCATAAGCGTTCTGACTCTCACACCTGCTCGGAGATGCTGCTTTTGTTCCGTTTTAGTGTCCGGCTCTCCACTCAAATGGTATTGGTTCCCCAGGCCAGGGCTGGACTTGTTGGTCACCCCTCACTCCAGGACAGTCCCACAGGCATCAGCTCCTGGGTCTTGCCGCCCAGCTCCCTGCCCCTCAAGGCACGGCATTCAGTGCTTAGGTCTCAGTTTACTTTTCTTAAGTTTATTCTTCCCATCAGAGCTTCAGTGCAGAGCCTCTATTCCTGCTCTGCCATCCATCTCATTTCCCTTTTTTTTTTAATTTTTTAATGTTTTTAAAAAGTTTTTCTGAGAGAGAGAGAGAGACAGCGTGAGCAGGGGAGGGTCAGAGAGAGGGAGACACAGAATCTGAAGCAGGCTCCAGGCTCTGAGCTGTCGAACCCACGAACCGTGAGATCATGACCTGAGCCGAAGTCAGATGCTCAACAGACTGAGCCACCCAGGTGCCCCATCATTTCCCTTTTCTATGCCCAAACCCTGTGTCGTCTTCTGCAGCTGTTCCCAGCAGGGGTGAGTTCACGAAGGGTTCCCCTGTCACACTGCTGTGGTGTCATGGCGGACATGGGAGCGAGAGGGACCAGAAGCAGCTACATGGGGACACGTGGTGCCTGGGAAAGGCTAAAAGTGTGGGACTCCTTCCTGACATTTATTCAGCATTTATTGAGTCAGATCAGGGGATCAAGTGATTTTTTTCTTAATAAAGTTCACAGAAACATTCATCATACTTAATGTAATTCCACTGCTTTTTCTTCAAGTCAACAATCTGAAAAAAAATTGAGAACAGTATTCCCTACTTGGCTGCAAAATTATTCTCTTCCTCGATGTTCTAACTTGATCGCTTCTTAGGGGGGATTTTAAAGCACTTTAGGGATGTCTAGGTGGCTAAGTCAGTTAAGCATTGGACTCGGTTTCTGCTCAGGTCATGATCTCTCAGTTTTGTGAGTTCGAGCCCCACATCAAGCTCTGCACTGACAGTGCGGCGCTTGCTTGGGATTCTCTCTCTCTCTCTCTCTCTCTCTCTCCCCCTTTCCCATTCACACTGTCCCTGTCTCAAATAAATAAACTTAAAAACATTTTTTGGTAAAGCACTTTTTTTAATGTTCTGTTATTTTATTTTATTATTTTTTCAATATAATTTATTGTCAAATTGGCTAACATACAGTGTGTAAACTGTGCTCTTGGTTTTTGGGGTAGGTTCCCATGATTCATCGCTTGCAACACCCAGTGCTCATCCCAACAAGTGCCCTCTTCACTGCCCATCACCTCTCCCCCACCCCTCCATCAACCCTCAGTTTGTTTTTAAGAGTCTCTTATTGCTTGCCTTCTCCGTCTCTGTAACTTTTTTCCCCTTCCCCTCCCCCATGGTCTTCTGTTAAGTTTCTCAAGGTCCACATATGAGTGAAAACGTATGATATCTCTCTTTCTCTGACTTACTTCACTTTAGCATAATACCCTCCTATTCCATCCACATTGCTGCAAATGGCCAGATTTCATTCTTTCTCATTGCCAAGTAGTATTCATTGTATATACAGACCACATCTTCTTGATCCATTTGTCAGTTGATGGACATTTAGGCTCTTTCCATAATCTGGCTATTGTTGAAAGCACTGTGGTAAACATTGGGGTACATGTGCTCCTATGAATCAGTGCCCCTGTATCCTCTGGGTAAATTCCTAGTAGTGCTATTGCTGAGTAGTAGGGTAGTTCTAGTGTTAATTTTTTGAGGAACCTCCACACTGTTTTCCAGAGCAGCTGCACCAGTTTACATTCCCACCAATAGTAAAGCACTTTACTTTAGATGATAAATCATTTAATCTCAGGAAGCAACCTCACAGTGTACACACACACACATACACACACACACACAGCCCACACGTATCCAGACATAAGGACACAAAACTACATTCAGCAGAGACCTCTTGGAACGACAGTGGTTTCCCTTCCTTCCCCTCACTATTCATTTTGGGGAGAGCATTTGGCCACGTTTGCAAGGAGTTCCGTGTAGATGCCTGAGTTCACCAGACTGCCAGCCAGGGCACAGCCAGCAGGCAGAAACCACTCCAGTTATTTTACCAGTGAGAGTTTAACATAAAGGATTGTTAGATAGGCAACCGAAAAGGTAAAACAAGAACTCTGAGGTGTCCCGGAGGTAGCAGCTGTAGGAAAAGATGCAGGTATACAGGTTGAAATGATTAAGACTTAGAAGCTTGGATAAGGCACTTCCCAGAGCTGAGTCTCAGACCTCTGATGGGGGCCGCTGGTCTCTGAGTTGGAGGAGGAGCTCCTGGCTGAGATCCAGACCAAAGAGAGGACCAGATATCTGGGGAGGAGCTGGGAGAAGAGGTTTCCATGCACAGGAAACTGCTAGTGCAAGGACCCTGCGGTGGGAATGTGCCTGGGCCAGCAGTCCTCAAACTTAGGTACTGGGACCAGGGAGAGGGCTTGGAAAGCAGATTGCAGGACCCCACCCCCCAGAATTTCTGAGTCCAGGCAGGGGGTAGGGCCCAAGAATTTGCATTTCAACAAGTGGTCAGGTGCTGCTGAAGCCCCTGGTCTGGGGATCACACTTTGAGAACCACAGTCCTAAAAGTGTTGGAGGAGTAGCAAAGAGGCGGGTAGAGCTGGAACAGAGTAGACACAGGAGAGAAGAGCGGGAGCCGAGGTCAGGAGGCTGTGGGGCCCAGATGCTGCCACATCTGGTGAGCCAGCACGGGGACACGGCCTGTCCCCTGAGCCAGATGCAGGCCTCATGCAGAGGAGCACGTCCTGATGGACAATCTTTGAGGATTCCCTCTGGCTGCCGCCATAGGACAAAATGATTCAGGGACAGGCCCTGGAGCAGCAAGAACAGTCCAGGGGCTCTCCAGTAACCTGGGTGACAGATGATGGTGGCTGCAGCCAGGTCAGTGGCAGGGAGGGGGGCAGAAGTAGCCAAATTCCAGGCATACGTGGGAAGGAGCACCCACATTGCCTGATGGCAGTGATTTGGAAAGCCAATAGGAGAAAAGGGATTGGAGGCAGGGACGGGAGAGTTTTATCTGTTTTGTGAGGAGCTGGACTCTGAGGAGTAAGAAATGGAAGGTATGTAGCCAGAGGACAGCATAGGAGGGAAGACTGTGCATTTGTTCTGTTTGTTAAAGATAAGAGACGCCCAGACATTTGTAGAGGCTGTGTGGGGAGCCAGACAGGGGAAACCCTGGGGAGAGAGGCAGTAGCAGAGAGAAACACACAAGAAGCCAAGAGAGTATGGAACCCCAAATGAAGCCCCCAAATATGTCCCCATCCTAATTCCAGAACCTGGAAATATGTCCCCTCAAGTGGTAAAGGGACTTTGCTAGTGTAATTAAGGACCTTGAGATGGTGGGGATTGTCCTTTGGGGCCCAATGTGATCCTAAGAGCCCTTAGAAGAGGGAGATAGAATAGATGTGACATGGAAACAGGGGTCAGAGAGAGAGATTTGAAGATACCGTGCCATTGGCCTTGAAGACAGAGGAAGGGGGCACTAGCCAAGGAATGCAGGCAGCCCCTAGGAGCTGGGAAAGGCAAGGACAGGGACTCTCCCCTGAAGTCTCCAGAATGGAACTCAGCCCTACCAACACCTTGGTTTTTAGCCCAATCAGACCCATTTTAGACTCATGGAACAGTAAGATAATAAATTCGAGGTGTTTTAAAGCCATTCATTTGGTAGTGGTTTCTTACAGCAGCTATAGGAAATTAGTGCAGGGGGTATAGACAGTAGAGTGAGGGAACTGGTCATCAAGGAGCATTACCTCCAACAAGACATAGTTTCCAAAGGAAAGATTTGTTTTTTAAGTTTCAGAATAAGAAATGGTAGTCTTCCAGGCCTGTTGACTTCAGTTTTCTCAGCAAAGTGGAAGTCAAGGCCATATGCCCAGTTAGGACCTTTTATGCATCAGGTAGGTGAAGCAAGCCTAGAGTTAGGTAACTTACCTGACTGCACACAGCCCAAAATAGCAGGGGCTCGATTTGAACTGAGGCAGTCTGACCCCAGAGCCCACCTTCTTGATTGCTTCCCCATGTAGCCTCTTCTGAGCAAAGAACTGAGAGCGTTTGAAGGGATCCGTGCTTTCCAGTGGCAAAGGCTAAAATCAGGGCCATTTCTGGGACTCCAGAGCCCAGTGAAGGACACAGCAATGACCGCCATTGTGGAGTGCCAGTGAAGGCTGGGGCTGCTGGCTCCGGGAAAGATCTGAAGGTCATGGCATTGGACAGGCCATTCACGGGTATGTCACAGGTAAATGGCGAGGGGCTGGAAGAGGTAAGGAGAGGCAGCTATGAGCAGGTGCTAGCCTCCATGCTGCCCGGAGCCCATGATGGTGGGACGGATTGGGGGTCACTCTGTGGCTCCAGCAACAAGGCGAGGAGGATGGGAAACTACAGGCAGGAACTTTCAAGGAAAGTCAGTATCCTCAGACTCAAACGAGCGAGGTGGGCACAACCCCCGAGCTCAGCTTGAACACACAGGCTCAAAGTCAGCATTGGTTGCTCAGGCCAGGGTAAGAGAGAACAGACAGGTGTGAATTCAGACAGGCAGATGGCTCAGAATGGCAGCACTAAGCAGGTTCCATAGCCAGTGGTAGATACCAGAGAGGTGATCAAGGCTGTGTCTTCTCTACACCAGCAGAGGTGGTACTCTGTGGACCTGAGTATTGAGCACAGGCTCCAGGGCCTTGCTACTCAAAGGGTGGCCCCTAGACCAGAGGCATCCTAGACCACCCGATGTGGTTGTTTGGACAGACAAGCTGGTGGCTTGTTTGAAATGCAAACTCTCAAACCCCACCCCAACCTCTGAGTCAATGTATGATTTTAACAAGACCCTCAGATGATTAATATTAAAGTTTAATACAGAAGCACTATCTGCTTACAGCGGTGGTTCTCAACGTGAAGTGCCTGGACCAGCAGCATCAGTATCACCTGGGACCATATTCGAGATGCAGCCCAGATTCTCAGGACCCAGCCCAGCCCCACTAGATCACGTGCCCCACATGCAGTGCTGACGACCACTGGCTTAGGGCACGATCACGTGATAGCATGCTCTTGACATTGCCACAAATTTGGACTGACTTGGTCCTGTCGCCCAGGTTCCTCTTCTATAAGATGGGATCACCAAGGAGGAATCTCTCCCACTTCGTAGAGATTTTGTGAAGTTCAGTAACCCTTCCCATGTAGAGTGCTCTGTAGCGCCTCAGCCCACGGGGAATACCGCCCCGTACCTGGGAGATGTGATGCCATCAACAGTGACTGTCTGAGGCCTCCCTCTTTTCAGGTGTGCTTTTCCTTCCTTTCTGCCCAAGACCTTTTTCTGAAAAACTGGAAGAGAGAGAAATTTTTGCGTCTTCTGCTACCTAGTGTGATAAGAACCCCCTCTTGCTTTTCTTGTGATTATAGTTTTCAAATGTTTTTGAGAGAGAGAGACTGTAAGCCGGGGAGGGGCAGAGAGAGATGGGGGACAGAGGGTCCGAAGCGGGCTCTGTCTTTGCGGTCAGCACAGAGCCCAAGGTGGGGCTCGAACTCACAAACTGTGAGATTATGATTTGAGCCGAAGTCGGACGCTTAAGGACTGAGCCACCCAGGTGCCCCTCTGTGATTATATTTTTAAAAACTGACATGTTACCAGCGAGTAACAAAAGGGAAAACTTGTCTTCTTAGGAATTCTAATGAAGATCATTTTCACGCAGACCTTAGCATGATAGGACCGCCTTGGCCCACCCTGTGTCCATTATGTAAGGTGGACATGATCATCTCGGGCTTTGGCTCGGACCTAAGCAGTCACTCCCCAGCCTCTTATGAGACACAGGACAGTGGCCCTGGACCCTTATCTGACAACTTTGTCCTCAGACAATGTGTGCTTTTGGATGTGCAGCAAACCAAAATAGTAATAAACTCCAAGAAAATAGTATTTAGTTAGGGTAGCAGTTAACCTTCTACACCCTCATTGAGTACCAAGTCTTCCTTCTGTAGTCAAACTGGGTCCTCTCCCTTTGGATATATGCATGTAATGTGCATTTTTTTATGCTTTGTCCTAGCCTAACATTCATGAAGGGTGAAAATATTCCCATTTGTAATATTGCAATGATTCCATGGCCCCCCTCAAAAACAATAAACAGCTAGTGTTTAGCCAGTGATTAATAGAGACCAGGCACGATGCTAAGCACCTACTCTGAATTAGCCCATTGAAACCTTACACTAACCCTAAGAGGTCATCTCTGTGTGATCCCCATTTTACAGATGAGGAAACTGAGGCTTAATGGGGTTAATCCCCTACACATGAGCATCAACCAAGAAGCTCAGGTCCAAGTCTGGTGGACGCTACAGCACACGTTCTGGCCACAGCACTTGGAGGAGTTCTTTAACTCAGTGCTATGTAAAGACAGTAATGGGACTAATAAAAAATGACCGAGTCCCTTCTGTGAAAACACTGAGGAGCTTCCTTAACCACAAAGATGTTATAACCTGTCTTAAGGACTACAAGATGGAATGTAACATGAATCTCAAGATGTCCCCTACTGAAGACACCCCTAGTTCTCACTGCTCCCCCAATCGTGCTGACCCAGTGCTAAGCCCCACACTGTCCATCCCACACCCTTGTATGCAAAGACTCCTGTCTTCCCCAGGGTCCCGTCAGTGCTCTCTGAGTTTGAATTTGCTCTAAGTCACTTTAAGAACCACCTACATCTAGCAGATGCATCCCACTGAGGCCCGTTGGCACCATGCGGGCTACTACCACCTGACTCATTCCGTATTTATTGCCAGAGATAGTAACCCCCTCGTATCGCCGTCATCAAGGAGTCTTCTGTCTTTCTCTAATAGGAGGGACTGTGCCCATGCACAAGGGTTCTCTGCAGTCTCTGAGAAGCAGAGGGAGGCAGGGCAAGAAGCCAAGGTAAAGGTACCCCCCTTCACATCACATTGTCCAGCAACACCATTGTCTAGGTATTTTCTGCATTATGCTATGAAATGCCACCTGAGATGTAGGTATCTCTCTTTATATGCTTTATACCTACAGCCAGGTGGGCTAGCCTTAAAATTGGAACCTTTTTATGGTACTGTTTGACCCTTTTCTGAGATTGCACACCCAGCCTCTATTTCCTGTCCTGAGAAGGGGTCAGTATGACTCATCATCTGGTCATAATTAGATTTATTATATTTTCTCTAACTTGCTGTTCTTTCCATCCTCATATTCTAAAGCTCATCAGTCAGTCACTCCTCCTCTTACCTGACATTGCCAGCTCACGAAGCCAGATCCACCACCACCCTCCACGCTGCTCCCTCAGCCCACCTCCCAGCCTTCAGCCCTGGCGCAGGCATCTTGGTCTAGACTGGCTGCTTCGGCACCACACAGCCTCCCTGAATGCTGACTGTGAACAAAGGATGTACTTGTAGGTTTTCAGTACTCAGAATTTTTTACTTTACTGGTAGTCTTGAGGCCAGTTCCTTAGCCACCTAGCAGTCGTGTGCTCAGAGAGAGGCCAATTCCTTAGCCACCTAGCGGTCATGTGCAGAGAGAGGAGCATCACTCAGGATGACCTCTCACCTCCCCCATGATGCCAGGTGCCCCATGGATTTCAGACAGTGCTCCTTATAGGAATCTACTGGGATCTTGTTAACATACAGTTTCTGATTCAGTCGGTCTGAGCCGGGCCCGGGCTCCTGCATTTCTAACAAGCCCCGAGTGAATGGACCACTCTCTGAGCAGGAAGGCCTCAGCACAACCGCCCAGTGAGGGCCAGCCTCAAGCCGGCCAGACACCGTGCTGGGTGCTTCATGAACGGAAACACATATTTAACCCTGGCTCCGCTCTGTGAGGCAGAGTTGTCTTTGTTTTTTAGTTGAAGGTCACATCTCCAAATGTTCCCTCAGTTTTGGTGACTCTGTAAATTAGAACACTCTGCATGTTGGCAGGAAGCCACCACCATGGGTGTGATGATTCCCCTGGAAGTGGTGAGGAGGCTGTCCTCCTCGAGACGTGCAGGGGACACTGCTACTAATTCAACGGGGTTCGCCCCTGCGGCGGGGCACAAACCCACAAGCCAGGATATCCCGGGTCTGAAGGTGAGAAAACTCCAGGTGTGATGAAAGGGGGGTGACTTCTGATGCCACCTTCTCGTTGGCTGACCGACCCCACAGGAAGTGATTGCCTGACCGTTCGAGAAAACACGTGTTTATGGAAAGCAGCCTGGCGTTGTGCTGAGTGGTGTGGGATTCCATCGAACAAGGCAGTGGGTCTAGCCAGGGTGTCAGGAACGTGTGTCTGTTAATCCTAAACCCACTCCTGGGCAATAGCAGGTTCCCTAAAAACTTCGCTACTTCTGTGCCTAGGCCTGACGATTAGGGGGTAGGAAGAATTTGAAGTGGTCCATTTTGTTCCTTGGAATTGCTTTGATGGATTTGGTAGTGATGGAGAGAGGCTGAGATGAGTTATTAGGGAAATGCACATCATTGAAAACATTAGCCCCTAAAGATTTAAACATTAATCCTCCATTCCCATGAAAAATTAAAAGTAAACCCGTGGACAGAAAATAAAGATAATCATAGGTCTGGGAAAGCCTCAGATGGGTATCTCCCAAATCCTGTGAACACAGAATGCACAAGACATGCCTGCATTTGACAACCCAAAGGAAGGAAGGAAGGAAGGAAGGACTATATTTAAACCTTCTACCGCCAATTGCATTAAAATGTATTATCTAGCAGTCAGGTGGTCTCCATACCCACCGAGGAGCAAATAAGGGCGACAGGGCCACCCAAACTCTAGGACGGGGGGTTGAAGCTAGCACTGTGCTGTGGAATAGGCCCATCAGTGCCGTGGGGCTTCTTACATGATAGGGTCCTGGGAATTTGCTTCCTAGAACTCTCCATAGGGCAAATTCTCCACAGTAAACAGCAGTCCAGACTTCAGCTTATGCTCTATTTAAACATCTTTCAGGATGTTATTAAAAGCTCCTTAAGCTCCTTCTAAAAGGGACATTCAACACAGAGAGGATGTTACTTGTATCAATTATGTAACAAGTCCTAATTTAAGATAAAATTAAAGGGTCATCTCTTCAATGCCATTCTGCAAGGAGAAGAAAAAATTAAAAGAAGTCAGTACTCACGGCAACCCCACGAAGCCATGGGCCTTCAGCGTGCTCCCTAGGTAGTGCATTAGACAAGCCTGTGCCGTGGAAATGCCTTCTAAGCTCCGCAAGCCCACATTGACCTGGAGGGAAGGAAGAACGACTCTGCACAAAGCCATTTCCCCATCAAGCCATGTCCTGGATCTGGGCAGTGATGTTATTAGTTCTCACGTGGACCACGTTGTTTGGCTCTTCAAACCTGATGATTCTAACCACGCTCTTAATTCCATTTCCTCTTTTGCCTCCAGAAATCATTCTTCTTGTTTTCTCCTCTCAGACCAAGCTTCCTTATAAGCACTGCAGGGTACATTCACAGTAGGGTCAGCCCTTATCCATTTGTTGAAATGCAAATGCTCGTCCTTTGTCTTAAAGATGATACCAAGTGTTCATTGCCTTGAAGGAACCTTACTAATTGGGATTGTTCTGTTTTTGTCCTCATATCTGTTTGTTTCCCTTCCAAAACATAAGGCAGAAGAGCAGTCCTGTTATCACGGGGGAGAGTCACATGGATTGAATCCCGGCTGACCCCTCTGCCCATGTCCACTTGGACAAGTGACTCCTTGCCTCTTCTATAAAATCAGAGCAAAAATGCCCGTGTTGCCCAGCTTTGAAATTTGCTGGGAAGATTAAACAAGGTACTGCTGTGTGTTAGAGAACTTCATAATGAAAGCACATATCAGTGCCAAGCACTGATACCACTATTCATGTCCCAGGTCATGGGCATGACTGATGTGTGTACATTTTCTCTGCAGATGAAACTGACCTCTTTAGTGGACCATTTGGAGGGGAGGATTGTAACTACTAAAACGATACACTCTTCTTCAAGGGAAGATTCTTCCTGATGACTTTGCTGCCATTACAACATCCACAACATTCTAGAAGGCTAGGGCAGGAAGGGGGCTTAGCACTCAGTCTGCTAGGCATGCTGTAGGGAAACACTGCGGACTTGGGGGCTTAGACAACAGAAACTTACTTTGTCACACTTCTGGAGGCCGGAAGTCAAGAGCAGGTTTCCACGGGGCTCCGCTGAGGCCTCTCTCCTGGGCGTCCAGATGGACATCTCCCTGTGGCCTCTCATGACCTCTGAGCGTGCATCCCCAGTGTCTCTTCCTCTTATTAAACAATTTTTTTAAGTTTTAATTTCTTTCTTTTGAGAAAGACAGAGAGAGCAAATGTGAGCAGAGGAGGGGCAGAGAGAGGGGGAGAGAGAATCCAAAGCAGGCTCCACACTGTCAGCATAGAGCCCGACTCAGGGATTGATCCCACGAACCGTGAGATCATGACCTGAGCTGAAGTCAGACACCCAACTAACTGAGCCACCCAGGCGCCCCTCTCTTCCTTTTCTTATAAGGACAGTGGTGCCACTGGATTAGGGCCCACCCTAATGACCCTATTTTAACTTAATCACCTCTTCAAGGCCCCTGTCTCCAAAACCAGTTACATCCTGAGGTACTAGGGGTTAAGATTTCAACATATGATTTTGGGGTCAGGGACCCAATTCAGCCCAGAACAGTGCCCATCCTCCTCATTTTATAGATGAGACTATTGAGACCCAGAGAGGTTGAGTGAGATACTATAACTCCCACAGCCAGTGTCAGTAGAGGCTGGAGCAGAGGCCAGCTGGAGACCAGTGTCATCCCCACCACCACCTCGTGGGCTGCTTGCTGCCTGTGTCCTCTCTCCTCCCCCCTGGACTTTTCATACCTCCCCTACCTCCCGCAGCCCTCACCTTTCTCTTCTTGTTTTTTGGGAACTCTACTATTCAGGATTCAGGTTACGGGAAGACTTATTTAATACCAGTCCTGGACGGTGGCACCTTTAGCACATAATCACCTCTGTTGGGGGACCTAAAAGTCCCCTATACATAGTCATCCAGTTTGGGGGGCTGTGTTCCCAAAGTTTGACCCACAGGTAAGTAAAATGTTGGTTCACGTTAAAACACAGTGGAGGAGAAACCTTTCCGTATCTGTTACATAGGAGGCAAAACTCCTAACATCTGGGAAGATGCTCTTTATCTCACCACGGCCAGATCTTGTGTGTTCTTCCAGAAACTATTCCCACACCCACGGGGAGAACACCACATCTGTCAAACTGCCCCTGCTTCGCTGAGAGAGACTTAATAACTAGAGTCTATGCTGACTTCTCAGGCTTTTAACACCTCAACACTTTGGTAAAATAGACCACAGCATAGGAACCCGTGCCATGCATAGCACCATCAGTAATCATTAAACGGGCTTGTCAAAATTCAGGAGTCCCGAGTTCTGTATTTTTCAACAACATCGAGGAAAGACCACCCAGGGTACCATGGACCAGAGGAGAATCCCCCCGTAACATCTGAACTGTGGGCCCCCTGTGTATATAGTCATGTGGGAATGCAGTAGAGGTTTGTTCAATGCCTAGTGCGTGGTATTTCTCCCCAGTGGGACTCCTCCTTCTACGTTCCCGTCTCCTTAAATGACAGACACCCCCCCCATGCCCTGCCATTGCTCAGACCAGTAGCCTGAGTCATGCTTCCTGACTTCCTTCCTCTCCCTCCTCCAATCCACGAGCGCATCAAGGTGGCTTTGCTTCCCAAATACAGCGCACATCCACCCGTTCCTCAGCCTGTTATAGCCTTAGCCCCAGGCACCATGAACTTCGCCTGGGCTCCAGATACATCCTCCACTGTTCTTGTCCCCCTTCTGGCTTCCTTACCGTCTGTTCTCCATGCAGCCGCCAGAGGGATCTCCTAAACGCTTACTTCGCTCTCGTTATCCCCCGTTTGGCCCTGTCTGGGCTTCCCACTGTACCAGAGTAGAACCCCAACTCCTCCCCAGGGACCATGGGCCCTAAGTGATCTGACCCTGCCTGTCTCTTGAACTTCACCTTGCCCCGCTCTCTCCGTCACAGACACTTGTGGCAGTCTTTCTGTTCCTNGGAGAATCCCCCCGTAACATCTGAACTGTGGGCCCCCTGTGTATATAGTCATGTGGGAATGCAGTAGAGGTTTGTTCAATGCCTAGTGCGTGGTATTTCTCCCCAGTGGGACTCCTCCTTCTACGTTCCCGTCTCCTTAAATGACAGACACCCCCCCCATGCCCTGCCATTGCTCAGACCAGTAGCCTGAGTCATGCTTCCTGACTTCCTTCCTCTCCCTCCTCCAATCCACGAGCGCATCAAGGTGGCTTTGCTTCCCAAATACAGCGCACGTCCACCCGTTCCTCAGCCTGTTATAGCCTTAGCCCCAGGCACCATGAACTTCGCCTGGGCTCCAGATACATCCTCCACTGTTCTTGTCCCCCTTCTGGCTTCCTTACCGTCTGTTCTCCATGCAGCCGCCAGAGGGATCTCCTAAACGCTTACTTCGCTCTCGTTATCCCCCGTTTGGCCCTGTCTGGGCCACTGTACCAGAGTAGAACCCCAACTCCTCCCCAGGGACCACGGGCCCTAAGTGATCTGACCCTGCCTGTCTCTTGAACTTCACCTTGCCCCGCTCTCTCCGTCACAGACACTTGTGGCAATCTTTCTGTTCCTTCTGTGCTCCGAAACGCCCGGGCTCAGGACCTTTGCACTGGCGGTCCCTTCTGCATGAGACTGCCTCCTGCCAGCTCTCTACGCACTTCCTCTTTCCCATCATTCACTGCTCTTCAGATGCTGTCTTCCCAGAGGGACCTCCCGAGCCGTCCCCACTCAGACTAACCTGCCCCTTCCCCGGTCCTTTGGCAGCATGGCCTTTCTTCTACTTCTCCGCAGCTATTGAAAGAAAGCTCTAGCTATTCTGACATCCTGCTGTTGAAAGTTTTGCTCATTTGTGGGCCCCCGTGACGGTGTGTCTTGTCCACAGTGTGGACCCAGCTAGGACTGGGTGTGGCAAATGCCAGGTGCTCAGTAAGTTCAGTTACTGTCTCTTGACCGTGGGCCTGCCTGTGGGTGGGATTCCGCCACTGGTGAGGGACACAGACAGGGAGAGAGAGGCACTGCAGTTCAACAGTGAGTGCTTGCAGGGTGCGGTGCAGGGGCTGCCTTACCAGCCGAGATGTTACAGCCCTGGCCCCCTGGGGCGGCCCGTCCAGCGGGACGGTGGGGAGGGGGCGGCCCGTCCAGAGGGACGGTGGGGAGGGGGCGGCCCGTCCAGAGGGACGGTGGGGAGGGGGCGGCCCCTCCAGAGGGACGGTGGGAAGGGGCGGCCCGGGCGCCTGCACCGTGTGGCCTCGCCCCTCCCACGGTGCCCCTGGATCCAGCAGTTGCCCTTTCCCAGCCCCCGCCTGGCCCCTGCAATGGAGTTCAGGCCCCCACCAGAACCTGTCCAGGTGGGGCAGGGCGTTCAGGCGCCTGGCTGCTGGGAGGCACTCCGTAACCGCGCAAGCGCCCGTTTTGTCCCCAGGCCCTGGAGGTGCTGCCTGAACCTGCAAAGATGACAAGAGACCTGGGACTGTCTCCCTTGACTCCTCCTCTCTCATTTCCGCTCAGTCCCTGAACCTTTCGTATTCCACTTCCCCCCCACCTTTCTGTCTCCGTGACATTTTCATCAAAAGGAAGATCCTAAAGAGCAACTGAGGGTAGGGTTGTGGAGGACACTGTGGCCAAATCCCAGCAGCGTGTTTGCAGATGGACCCTGTTTGCCTCCTGCTTGTCACTGTGCTGGACCAGGGCAGTCGCCACCAGAGGGCATTTTTTCAGGCATTATAGCTCCCCCTGGTGGGCACTTGCTTATTACAGAATCACTGCCTAAAACAAAACAAAACAAAAACTTGCCGGCATAAAGATGCTCATGAACTTTAACCCCATGTGATTCCACTCCTAGGGATTTATCCTGATGAAAAAAATCAAAATAACATATGGGTGACATGAACCAAATTTCCAGCAATAAAGGCGTATAAATTTTGGTACATCAACATGAGAATCTAAGGGAGCCATAAAAATGTTAACACAAAGACATAGAAAATTCCTCATAGAATACAAAGAATGTTAAGAATTGCAAAAGCTATGTGGCAATCATGCAATTGAAAATTTCATCTTTTTTGTGTAGAGAGAGTATGGGTAATTTTTAAATTTTTTCCTTGAAAGCTACTATGTCTATTTTTTTTTTATTTTTCAATGTTTTATTTATTTCTGAGAGAGAGGCAGCGTGAGCAGGGGAGGGTCAGAGAGGGAGGGAGACACAGAATATGAAGCAGGCTCCAGGCTCTGAGCTGTCAGCACAGAGCCCGAGGTGAGACTCAAACCCACGAACTGCGAAATCATGACCTGAGCCAAGAGACGCTTAACCGACTGAGCCACCCAGGCGCCCCTCCTATGTCTGTTTAATTACTCCCCACCTTCTGTGTAACTGTGGACTCTCTCTCCATCTGTTTGTAATGATAGTGACGCTAGTTAGCTTCCTAGGCAATTACCAAGTCCGGTAGGCTGGCGGCTCAAACAACAGAAATCAATTTTCTCAGAGCTGTGGAGGCTAGCAGTCCAAGATGAAGGGGTTGGCAGAGTTGATTTCTTCCGAGTCCTCTCTCCTCTTGGCATTTACAGATGGGTGCCTTCTCCCTGTCACATCATCTTCCTCCCATAGGCGTCTGTGTCCTTTGAAGACACCAGTCATATTAGGTTAGTGTCAACCCTAATGACGTCATTTTAACTGAATTACCTCTCTAAAAAATCCTGTCTGCAAACCTGGCCACATCCTGAGGTCCTGGGGTTAACACTCCCACCTGTGAATTCAGGGACCATTATGATAGTAGCACTTATTTATATAGAATATTGCTTCTTTATATTTAGACGATTTTATAATTGTTCTAACGAAAGCACTCCCTATGAGGCAAAAGGCAGTATCATGTTTTCCCAGTGCCGTAACCACCGTCAGCAAACCAATAAAAGTTGTAATGATTAAAATGACATTTAGAGCAATTATTTAAAGAAAATAGATCTTGGGGAGGCTGCCTGCTTCAGTCGGGTAAGTGTCTGACTCTTGATTTCTGCTCAGGTCATGATCGCACGGTCATGGGATCGGGCCCCACCTTGAGCACCGCGCTGGACCTGTTTAAGACTTTCTCTCTCCCTCTCCACCCCTCCCCCACTCGCACGAGCGCTCTCGCTCTCTCTCAGAAATAAAAATGAAACTGATCCTATTCACTGAGTTCTTCCCCTCTCGGTTGATTTATGAACTGTGGTTAAGATGATGCTTGTTTCACGAACGGTTCCACAGCAATCTTACTCTGCCCGTGTCCCAGGGATCACTGTGTATTCATGTGTTACACTCATAGGTTGACAGATCGGTATCTTTGTATTAAGTATGTCTAAGGATGTGACAAATGCAGCTTTAATAATATTATATAGTATTGTATTATAGTGTATACGTACACACCGCTATATATATTCTTAGTACTGACATACATACATAAGTTCAATTATTTAAAACTGCCCAAGAGACCCGAATCCTGCTTTTGCTTTTCAAACTACTGCTTTATGAATTACAAGTGTCATATTTTCTTGGCCAATCAAAATCCTGTTATTTTTGAAATTATTTACTTATCCTCCTAGGTTCTGTGGATTGATTGTTACAGTGTTGGCCTCTCACTATAAAGTACTAAATGATTTCAGGAGAATAGAAAGAATGAATGAAAGTGAGACTCCAGATGTTTAGTCTCAGCCTACTAAATTAGCCCGCATTCATCTCTGTCTGCAGAATGCCCGAATAGGTACATTTGTGAAGATTTACCAGAAGAAAGAGGATATTTATCCCTTTAGGGCCTCCGTTATTGGAGCTGTCACCCATGGGGCCCTCGCTGCTCTTTCCAGTAAATATCTTCTGCAAGCCTGGGGCTTACAACATCCGGGCGTGGGAAGAATATAAGTATCACCTCTTGTATGTGATAACGACTGGGAATTTGGGAATTGGAGCTGTCTGGGGGGGGGAAGGGAGGGAGATTACTTTGCCAGTTTATAGACAGCAAAACTGAGGCCTTCAAAACTCATGATTTATTTAAGGCAACAGTGCAGGTCAGGGACAGCCCCAGGATGAAAACCAATTGTTTCTGAGCTTCTCCAGATAGATTGCCAGGCCCATGAATCATCCCGCCACTTATGTAAATAAAATAGCAAGTGAGATGGAAGAGTCTTGTCAGTTCTGACTACTGGATACCATAACCGTTTCAAACCCTGTCTTTTCTTTAATGATGACAGTAATTTTTTAAATGTTTTTTCTAACTCTTAAAACATGCAAATAATAGGGTTTTTGTTAAATGCATATTGGACACTGAGTCCTACAATTAAGCACACAACCTCCCGAGGGAAGCAAGGTGGAAAATAGATACATTTTCATTACAAGTAGAATTACACTATCACACTATTTCTGCATCTTGTCTTTTTTGTTTATTTGGCAAAGTGTTACAGATATCCTTCCATGATGGCACAGAAAGATCTACCTTATCTTTTTACTGGTTACCTATATCCCACTGTATATAGGATTTGTCCTGTGTGTCTGTTGGATTTATCACTTATTTAATGAGCCCACACTACTTCCTAAGGCAAATCATGGTAGCAGTCGTCTTTGATGAACTTCTTTTCTGCACTTGTGAAATTGCTGGAATCAAAGACAGATTCCATTTAGTTTTTTCCAGTGTAACTAATTTGTTTTTCTTTTTAAAAATATGTTTAAGTTTATATCTTTAGAGAGAGAGAAAGTGTGAGTGGGGGTGGCACAGAGAGAAAGGAAGAGAGAGAGAATCCCAAGCAAGCTCTGCCCTGTCAGCACAGAGCCCGATGCAGGGCTCGAACTCATGAACTGTGAGATCATGACCTGAGCCGCAGTCAGACACTTAACCAGTTGAGGTTGCCTGACCTACCCAAGGACCCCTGTTTTTATTGATTTCTTTACTTTTTGATCTGTTTCATTCTATCTACAGGATCTGTAGAATCAACTTACTGCCTTGATTTTCTGGATTGAACGATACTGATATGACTATATAATAAATAACCTTTGAGAAAATAGTACTTTATCAAGGCCAAAATACATGATTAGCATTTTTTATTATTTTCATTTGAGTTTTATATGCTCAACCCATCTCTAGCTAAGAAGTAGTGACAAAGAAGCCCTTGAACCCGAGCTGCCTCGTTAGGGTGGGACTTCTTTTTTTTTTTTTAATAGTTTATTGTCAAGTTGGTTTCCATATAACACCCAGTACTCATCCCCACAAGTGCNAGCATTTCTGTATCCCTTGGGGAAATTCCTAGCAGTGCTAGTGCTGCGTCATAGGGGAGTTCTGTTGCTAATTTTTGGAGGAACCTCCACTTTTCCAGAGGGGCTGCACCAGCTTACATTCCCAGGGTGGGACTTCTGAATAGGGTGTTTTCAAATGCTGTCTAACTCACCTGGGGTGTGCATTCCTGATGGGAACCCCCCCCCCAGGGTATAGATCCCAGCTAACCAGCACACACAGCTGCTCACCCAATTATAAAGTGAATGACAGCGTTTCCCCAGCTTGTAGCACCGAGCGGAGGGCATGTAGCACCTGGTCTTTGTGGGATGCACAAGGGACGCACCTGCACCCTGACATCTGTGAGCATGTGCTGGGTGTGAGCAACTCCACTTGACCTAAACACAGTAGACTATCCAGGCTTTTTCTCCTTCTTGGAAGCCTTTTGTGGTCGAGGTAGTGGTCTCTGAAATGGAAGCAGCCACTCCCCCCTGCAGCCTGGAGGGAACAGCCTTCAGTATCCGTGCCCCCTCCCCCCACAGCCCCCTCCCATCCTGTCCCGTCTCCAGCCCCCAGGTGCACCCTGGCCCCAAGCCTCGATGGCCGTGAGCGGCACCTCAGACCTTGTGAAAAGTCGACCTCCTGAGCTCCTCGCCCCGGGGTTCTGATCCACTCAGGGTGCACCCGAGTGCAAACCGAGAAGCTCTTCACAAGCAAGAGCATCTTGCCCTGGGTCTCGGCGTGAACCTTGGCGATCTGCCCGGTGGGTGTGAAAGACCCCGGCTTCGATCCCTCGGTGCCTCCTAACCAGTTGTTACAAAGGTGTTCTTCTCCCCTTCCGCACCAGCCTCCAGCGCAGCCAAGTGTGAGAAGCTGCAGAAGGAGAGGGAGGACCTGGAGCGGAGGTTTGAGGAGCAGGTGCGCCAGCTGGGCGGGCAGCAGCAGGCGGAGCTCCGGGCCCTGGAGGAGAGGCTGCAGGCGCAGTTCCAGGCCGAGGCCGTGCGGCTGCAGGAGGGCCACCGCGCCCAGCTGCTGCGGATCCGGTGTCAGCACCAGGAGCAGGTCAGTCTCCGCTCGGGGCTCTGCCCTGCTGGCTGGCCC
>NW_027532842.1:1595735-1597213 GCF_008692635.1 Crocuta crocuta | reverse complement strand
CCCTGCCTTAGCCAGAAATCCTGCTCCGAAGGTGAAGTTCACCCTCCGGCCTCGCCTCTCCCTCACTCTCCTGCCCTCCCCTCTCCAGCCACCCTGCTTCCCAGGCAGGCTTCCACCTGGGCGCTTTTGCATTTGCTCTGCCCTCGGCCTGGAATGCTCTCCCTCCGGACCTTCCATGGCTCCCTCTTTCCGTCTCACCCGGATTTTTCTCCCGGCGCTTTCTCGGTGAGGCCTGTCCTTATCTAAAATGACAGCCCCTCCCCCACCACCTGCACTCTCTCCCTGTCCCCTTCCTGCTCTAGGGTCCCCTCAGCGCTTATCGCTGTTGACAATACTAGTAATTTTCCTTGGGTCTTCTCTTTCTCATGTGCGTATTCCACGAGGGCAGCGATAATAACAGGCACACACGCATCCAGCCCTTGAGATGCGCCAGGGACTGCTCTTAACTCTCTACTTGTATAACTCGTTTACTCCTCACAACACCCCTACGAGGTGGGTACCGTTATCGTCTCCATCTTATGGGTGAGAAAACCGAGACCCAGCGGTCACAGAGCTGGTCATGGAAAAGCCAGGGCGGGAGCGAGTCTGACTGCAGAGTGCATGCCCTCCAGCGTGGAAACTAGAATTGTCTCCCAGGCGTCCTGATTAGCGGCAGACACCTGTGTGCCCATGCTGGCCCTGCACGTGCACCTGCTGGGTGAAGGAAGGAACCCCGCTGGTTGACCTCAGCCCAGCAGGCTTCTCAGAGAGGGCGACGCACGCCGGGGCAACTGGAGAGGATTCCCGGGGTTGTGCTCCCCGCAGGCCCTGACCCTCCAGGACCGCCTTTCCGGCAGTGAGATAGCGGGTCAGCCTCGCTTCCGGGAGCACCTATGCGACTCCTTTCTTTGCTCTCCTTTCCAAGTCCCCAGGGCTCTGAGCCCCAGTGCCCACCTCCTAACAGGTGTGTTATTTCACCTCGGCTGCTCGCGACATCTCTAAAGTAAACTGGCATTTGCGAAGAGCGCCCTTTAAATCTCAGGCGAGCACGGAGTGGCTTCATTATCGTGAATGAATCTGGCCATCTCGCCCTGGCAGCCCAGCACCATTGGGAATCATGGTGAAGCCGACGGGGTGCTGCCCAGGGGGTGCCCCAGCGGTGGGGCGGGGGGGAAGGGGCACCTCTGCGGGATGCCTGCGGCCATCAGTCATCTTGTCCCCCCCGGCCACGCCCCTCCTCCCAGACCGCCGCCCTTTAACACAGTCTGGATTTAATAAATTCATATGGGTGTTTAACTTAAAAAAAAAAAAAGTGGGGCGCCTGGGTGGCTTAGTCGGTTGAGCGTCCGACTTTCGCTTAGGTCATGATCTCGCGGTTCGTGGGTTCGAGCCCTGCGTCGGGCTCTGTGCTGACTGCCAGCTCAGAGCCTGGAGCCTGTTTCAGTCTGTGACTCCCTCTCTCTCTGACCCTCCCCTGCTCACGCTGTCTCTCTCTCTCT
>NW_027532842.1:1582213-1594043 GCF_008692635.1 Crocuta crocuta | reverse complement strand
CTGCCTTAGCCAGAAATCCTGCTCCGAAGGTGAAGTTCACCCTCCGGCCTCGCCTCTCCCTCACTCTCCTGCCCTCCCCTCTCCAGCCACCCTGCTTCCCAGGCAGGCTTCCACCTGGGCGCTTTTGCATTTGCTCTGCCCTCGGCCTGGAATGCTCTCCCTCCGGACCTTCCATGGCTCCCTCTTTCCGTCTCACCCGGATTTTTCTCCCGGCGCTTTCTCGGTGAGGCCTGTCCTTATCTAAAATGACAGCCCCTCCCCCACCACCTGCACTCTCTCCCTGTCCCCTTCCTGCTCTAGGGTCCCCTCAGCGCTTATCGCTGTTGACAATACTAGTAATTTTCCTTGGGTCTTCTCTTTCTCATGTGCGTATTCCACGAGGGCAGCGATAATAACAGGCACACACGCATCCAGCCCTTGAGATGCGCCAGGGACTGCTCTTAACTCTCTACTTGTATAACTCGTTTACTCCTCACAACACCCCTACGAGGTGGGTACCGTTATCGTCTCCATCTTATGGGTGAGAAAACCGAGACCCAGCGGTCACAGAGCTGGTCATGGAAAAGCCAGGGCGGGAGCGAGTCTGACTGCAGAGTGCATGCCCTCCAGCGTGGAAACTAGAATTGTCTCCCAGGCGTCCTGATTAGCGGCAGACACCTGTGTGCCCATGCTGGCCCTGCACGTGCACCTGCTGGGTGAAGGAAGGAACCCCGCTGGTTGACCTCAGCCCAGCAGGCTTCTCAGAGAGGGCGACGCACGCCGGGGCAACTGGAGAGGATTCCCGGGGTTGTGCTCCCCGCAGGCCCTGACCCTCCAGGACCGCCTTTCCGGCAGTGAGATAGCGGGTCAGCCTCGCTTCCGGGAGCACCTATGCGACTCCTTTCTTTGCTCTCCTTTCCAAGTCCCCAGGGCTCTGAGCCCCAGTGCCCACCTCCTAACAGGTGTGTTATTTCACCTCGGCTGCTCGCGACATCTCTAAAGTAAACTGGCATTTGCGAAGAGCGCCCTTTAAATCTCAGGCGAGCACGGAGTGGCTTCATTATCGTGAATGAATCTGGCCATCTCGCCCTGGCAGCCCAGCACCATTGGGAATCATGGTGAAGCCGACGGGGTGCTGCCCAGGGGGTGCCCCAGCGGTGGGGCGGGGGGGAAGGGGCACCTCTGCGGGATGCCTGCGGCCATCAGTCATCTTGTCCCCCCCGGCCACGCCCCTCCTCCCAGACCGCCGCCCTTTAACACAGTCTGGATTTAATAAATTCATATGGGTGTTTAACTTAAAAAAAAAAAAAGTGGGGCGCCTGGGTGGCTTAGTCGGTTGAGCGTCCGACTTTCGCTTAGGTCATGATCTCGCGGTTCGTGGGTTCGAGCCCTGCGTCGGGNAAAGTCGGTCACAAACACTCAGGCTGCCTCCTCGGACTGCTTCCAAACAACCACCCTGGGCGGTGGCGGTCCCCAGGGCTTGGGAACACAGGAGACCAGGAACCAAGTCAGAGTAGTGCTACGTACTGTTGTCATTTAAAATCTCCCGTTTGCCAGCACTTTATTCAGCTCCTCAGGCTAGCATTCTCCTTTTCTAGAGGCCTGTGGAAACCAGACCCTCCTGCTTGCTCGAGCTGCTGTAGACCTTGAGGCCAGGAAACAGAATAGCTTACAGCTGGAGTTACCTGCTGCTGCTAAGATTAGAAACCGAGCCCAGCGTCTCGCCTCCTGAGCTTGTAGAGCAGAGCTCCCGTGAGTGGACGCTTGCACCTGCCGCTGTGGGTAGCCTTCCCCAGTTCCTGGCCCCTCAGCCCACCTCCGACGTGCGTAGGTACCAGCTCGTCCTGTGCTTCTGTATGGGCTGTCCAGTCCCACTTTTACGCGCAATGCCTTCTCCCCCATATTCGCTAAGAGACTTCTGGTCTGAAGATCTGCGGTCACCAGCAGGAGAAGGTGCTTTGAGGGAGCCCTCTGAGCAAAGGTTCATGTGGCGAACGGAAACCACAGCACTGAGGCCACAGCCAGGGCGAGCCCATCCACCAGCCCGTCCACTGGGGCCTCACTCGAGTTCTACTGTGCAGACACGCACGCCTGGAGATGTGCTCTCGCCTGGCCTCTAGGCCGGGCCACAACGGCCTCGTAGAGATTTTACACCAGGGATTATTAGAAAGAAACAAAGGCCCTGACTTTTCCACTTGAGAACGAGTTACATAAGCTACCTGTGTATATTTAAGAAGTGCTCTGTTTTGTGAAGGCTCTGAGTTCTGCCCTTGATCCTTCATCATAAATAGCTAGTGGTTCATTTATTTATTCATCTATGCAAAGGGTATTGAGCAAATGCCACCGTCCGCCAGGCATTTTGGCAGGCCAGCGCGAGAGATACCAAGATGTAGAACATGTGGGCTTGCTCTAGCCTCAGGTTACAGATCAGGGAAAGTTCTGAGACGTGCGCCCAAGAAGCTGTAATACTGGGTGAGAAGTCCCGAGGACGCGCTTAGGAATTTAGATTCCTTCCAGCTATGAAGATAAGGGAAAGCGTTATGGTGAAAATCGCTTCTCAAGACTTTCTATGTGAGTAAACCTATGAAATTGCATTGGTCTGGGAGAGTGGATGGCGGTTTAAATCTATGAATTATTCAGGTCCCTGATTCTACCGCTGCTGCTGCGTCCCCTCCTCCAGCAGAAAGCATGCAGGCGGTGAGGAAGAAGGTGAAACGCACATCAGCCCAGTATTCCAGTTTCCAGACAGAATAGAGGTTTATTTGTTTAGCGCAGGTGAGAGTCACGTGTATGAGCGCAGTGGAGATTTGGACTGTCGGCCGCCCGTGTCCGTTACCTGTGCGGGAACCCCACGCTCAGTGGGGCCTCCGTATCAGGGACAATTGCATTTGGCAGCGCCAAGTCCGCAGGTGGCCATATCTCTGTGCTTCTGGAGCCTTCAAAATCAAGTTAACTGATCTGTCTTCTCCTCACGCCCCCACCCCCCATGGCTGGCAGTGGGGAGGCGGCGGCCACGTGCCTCAGGGTTTTCAGAGGCTTTCCTCAAGCTGGGAGCCCTCTGTTCAGGCAGGCTGACCTCTGAGTTCCCTGCAGGATCTCCCGTAGAACAAATCCAGCCCTTTGGTCTCCTGGAGGGGCAAAGGCTGGCTGTGCCTACACGTGGGAATCACTTGGGGCGCCTTATGACAAAACACACCTCATCGTCCTTAGGCCACAGGAATTAAATCAGAACTGCTGAGCAGGTCCTGTCCTGGGAGTTGGTAAAATCTCCCCCAGGGCCCAGCACCACAGGGATCCTGGGATGTGCAGGGCTCTGTCCCCAAGTCCCCGGTTAGGGGCGCCAGCAGGGTGAGTGGTCTTACCTCTTGGCCTCTCCAGTGACTTCCAAGATATGGCATGACTTCTGTTTTTAACGTACGACTCAACGGTGTTTCATTAAAGTCAGCTCTCATTCTATTATGTGTCACTAGTTGAACATTAATAGGAGCCAGATTTCCAGAACGTCCCTTTTTTTTTTTAATTTTTTTTAATGTTTTTATTTATTTCTAGGAGAGAGAGAGAGAGAGACAGCGTGAGCAGGGGAGGGTCAGAGAGAGAGGGAGTCACAGACTGAAACAGGCTCCAGGCTCTGAGCTGGCAGTCAGCACAGAGCCCGACGCGGGGCTCGAACCCACGAACCGCGAGATCATGACCTAAGCGAAAGTCAGACGCTTAACCGACTAAGCCACCCAGGCGCCCCCAGAACGTCCCTTTCTTGAAGCACGCAAAACCGATTTTCCCTCTAAACACACATGCTGTTCCCTTCCTGCCCCAAACGTAGTTCCTTCTCTGGGCTGCCTGTGGCTGTTCCCCAAAGATGCTAAGCCGCAGAGTCTGGTGTTCAGGGATCAGATCTATGAACTTTGACCCCCTCACTCCAAGACCCTTTGGCAGTTTGTCTTACTCCCCAACCTGGCCTGGAAGCCACCAGTTCGGGGCCGCTCGTTCCTACGTGCGTTATGGGTTATGCTCAGTAAAGCGGGAGCAGAGCCCTCCCTGAGGAGCAGACGGGGTCCTTGGGAGTTTCCACCCGCTTTGTCTCCTATCCCGGACATGCTTTCTACCCTTTCCCCCCGCAAAAAATCATCCTTATAGATGCACTGGTGGGCTCAGCCTCCCCATGCCTGATCAGAATGTACAGAGGCCACTTTGCCCATCATCTTGCATTATGTCTCTTTGGGCCTGCGTTGCAGGCAGTCAGCTTCCATCAGCGGAAAGTGCAGTCTCCCTAATCAGACAGAGTGAGGTCCCCAGGGGTCCTCAGGCTTCCAGCACCAGAGCCCCCACAGGCAGGGGGTTGGAGGCGGTACCGGGAAGATAGGGGCTTCTGTGAACCGATGCCCATGTGCTGGGCTGCGGAGGGGCGACCCGTGGACGCGATGAAGGTGGCCTGGGGACTGTGGCCGGGCCAGCTGCCTGCCCTGAGTCCATGCCCAGGACACTGTAGCAGCACCGGAATGGAAGGGAAGGAGGGGTTCCTTGTTATCTAGAGAGGAACATTAGGAGAGTCCTGGAGGGAGTACGCCTGGGCGGCCTCCCTCTGTCTCATCAGATGTGAATATGGTGTCTGGAGTGAGGGTAAATGGGAATTTGATCTGGTTTGGGTTTAATCAGTAAAACCAAGTCAACACACAGCACAGCCTGCTTCATTCTAAAGGTAAGTGAATTGCCAAAGCCTCAGACAATTGCATTTTGCAAAGTATTCAGTGAGGCAGGCTAGACGGTGGCGTTCTTGCCTCACTGAGAAGGTGGTTTTCCCAGCCTTTGCTCTGCTTAAAGGCGGCCCCGCTGTCCGGCGAGCGGCCGTGGAGTGGAGCAGCGTCTCTGCCTGACTGGGACCACTGGACGGACACATTGACAGTGACCGACTCCTCTGTGGCACAGCCCTCAGCTCCCTGTCCCTGGAGAAGGGAGGAGGATGGTCCGGGGTTCGAGGGAGCCTACCCCAGGTCCTAAAAGGAAAAGAAGGATGCTTCACCCAGCGCGAGTTCGCCGTGGCCCGATCTAAGTTAGTGCCTCTTGCCTCTGACTGGGCGCTCGGTGCCCAAAGTGACCTTCTGTTTCCCTCGGTTCAACTTGGCATGAGTCCGCTCACGTGCCTTGAGCAGCTTTCTCAGGCTGAGAGCCCTTACTGGCTGCTCGGGACTGTGAGTCCGTGCTCCAGGCGGAAGCCAGCAGCCGTGAGAAATGTCGTGGGGATTCGTACTGTGACAAGAGCGAGCCGCCCCTTTCTGGTATTCTTTAAAAACCGTAAAGACGTATAGAAACCTTAGTTGCTGAAGAGTAAGGATTACTATGTCCAAATTTTGGTTCATTGCTCTCCTTCGTTTCCTTCAAAACATACTGGGCTTTCCTCTCATTGCCTTTCAGAGTTACGGACTTAGTACTTCCTTCCTAAAAGCACCTCTGACGGGCTGGGGCAGTTAGGTCGTGCCCTCACATCATCCTTCGCATGTTGGGGGCAGTGGTTTATCACCACTGAGTCAAAGATTTGCCTTCCACCAGACCAGAGGGCCATGTGTCTGGCCACAGACATAATGCAGCATTGCCAGTCAGGGCATACCCCCTCCAGGGGTACACGGGACGCTTCTGGAACTTAGCCTCTTTCCTGAAACCACCCATGGCAGTTTCTGGAAGAGCCCAATAAATTAGAATCATACCGAGGCCTGATGAAAGGTTTTCCTTTATACCCAACTGGGTAACATAAGTCCAAATAGCGTGTGGGTTCCTCTCGTGCTCTGTGGGCTTAACTGACCTCAGCAGTAAAGCAGGAAGAAAAGTTATTTCCATTTTTTTTAAAGCCAGTGATCTACTTTTTCAAGAGACTAAAAGGCTTTGGACAAAGATGCCGTAACAACCTCATATAAACAGGAATTGGACAATGAAGCAGTGTGGTGATCAGCCTTTCTGCTAGGTGGACTAGAGCTCTGAGCCGTAAGGAAAATACTGTTTAATCAAGAAGGGCCAGTAAATAAAAGAGAACCCATGCCTCCATGTCCATTTTCCTATGATAATGCAGCTTTTCTCACACAGTGGAGTTCATTGTTGATTCTGCCAGTGATATTTCTGTTTTAGGGAATGAAGTTTTCATTTTCTGCAGGAGAGAGAAGTCGGGCAAATTCTCCGGTGCAATTATAGCATCCAGAACAGGAATCTATCCCGTTTTAAAATAAAAATACTCCAGTGCATCCACTTTACGAGTGGGCTTCCTTTCTCATGGAGAACCTTCCTCCCTTCAGATCACAGGTCAGCTTGTGAATTATGCCCAGACAGATGAGGGACCTAGACCCCCTCTGAGTGGGTGGCTGAATGTTACTGGCGAGAAGCAATGTAATTGTGAGAAGCAACTGGTCCACCAGAGAGCTTCAGGGCCCGGGCCCATTTCCTGGTTCAGTGTTTCTCAAATGCCAGGTTTCAACACAGTAGGCTGTGAAATAAATTTAGTGCTTCTCAACTGGCATTTTGGAAAACAAAATAGATAGGAACGCTAAAGTTAGATTATTGCAAACAGGAAGGGAAAGTGTTGCTTTGTGGAACTTGGGTTTTAGGGGCATGCACACTCAGGCGTGATGTAATACACGGCGGTGTTTTTTACCAGTGGGTCACGGACCAGGAATTTGGAAAAACATTCTTCTGGTGTGCTATTATTGGGAGAGGTTTTTTTGGTTTGGGTTTGGGGTTTTTTTTGCAATTGCTCCTGAACGTCCCATATTTGAAGTTAAAGCAATAGCCACAACAATAAGAAACACAGAAAACACATAGGGAGTGCTGGTTTGCAGAGATCGGGAAGGGGGAAAATAAAAATCCTGAACCAGCTGCATCACCTGTGATTACAGTCTGGAAATGTGCCCTCAGCCAGGGAAACTGCAGCAGCCCCATGTTGCCAGGGCGGGAGGTCCAGGTTCCGCGGAAGCAGGTGCAGCGAGCGCACACAGATCCGCCAGCCTGCCTCAGTGCTGGTGAGAGGGTCCCAAGGCGTTCGCTGGCAGCCTTGCTGGGGGAGGCAACACCGTGTGTTTGAGAGAGTTTTGCCTGTGGAGTCAGACATTGACGAGCCCTTGGCCATGGGCATAAAAGTACCTACTTCGTGATGTTGCTGTGACTGAGTGCAGTAACCAAGAGCAGGTGCTTTCACAGAGGTTAGGTCACTTAATGTGCCTTGTGCATTGATGCTCCCGTCTGTCACTGGGCAACAGAGAGCGGAGCGTCCAGTAGAGGACCCTCTTCTTTTCCTTATATACCACTGCCTCATAGTGATTGGTGACGGGGAAGGGACAGGAATAGGAAGGGGGTGGGTCGGAAGCCAGGCCCAGGCCCGTGAAGAGATGACTGTGGGGAGCTGGCCCCTATGGGGAGCCGCCATCTTCTGTGGACAGCTGGGCTGTGGCAGTGACTTCCCTGTAGCGCCCCCCACCCCCCATGCCTAATTCAGGGCCATGTCATCACCAAAGCCTGGCTCTACTGCTCTCCTCCCTTGGCGCAAGCCCGGGATAGCCGTCATCTCAGCAGAATATCTTGCCCTTGACATTTGGGGCCACAGACCTTTCTACTGGTGGAATTCTACTCATGTTCTCCAAGCAGCAAGGACACTGCTGCCACCCACCCCCCCAGTCTGTGTCTAACCATACCTGTGGCCTCCTTCAGGTAGAAGATATCACGGCCAGCCATGAGGCCGCTGTCCTGGAGATGGAGAGTAACCACACGGTAGCCATCGCGATCCTGCAGGATGACCACCACCACAAGGTCCAAGGTAGCTAGCAGCCGCGAGATGTGGGCCATCCAGGGCGGGTCATGCGAGCCACACCCTTCCTGCCTGCCCTTCTTGCTCCTCTTCCCATTTTCCCTTCCTTTCCTTCCTGCTGTGTCTTCTGTGTTGCTTCCTGTGGAAAGAAGAGATGGAAATCCAGGACCCATCCAGGGAACTCCTTCTTTCCTCAGAAGCAGTTCCCCTCAGCCTGGCCTGGAATGAGAACCCTAGAGCATTGTCTCAGGGGCCGACGCCCGGCCCCGCTCCCACCCGGGGCTCCTCTGTGGCTGCCGTGGGGTGCTGCTGGCCGTCATGATTGCTCACAGCTCCCGAGATGATTCTGACGGGTCCCCAGTCTTGAGAACCACTATTCCAAAGCAGGCCTGGAGATCCTGGGCTTTATCTTGTCTCGAAACGTCTTAAAACAAAATGTCAGGCCGTTGCAGGTCAGTGCACTTCCTCCACATTTGTGGTGCCCTCGGGGCCATAGCAGCGTCCAGCTAGATCTGCATCTCCACACCTCACAGTCCTGCAGCGTGTTCCCTGTGGGCTAAGTGGAGTTCCAAATGGTGGGATTTCCTTTTACATTTTTGTAACTTGAATTATCTTTCAGTACGTAGAGGCTTTTGTGGGTCACAACGACAGTAGCATTTACTGATTCTACTAAGATTTTCACCTTGTGAAGGAACCTTTTTTTTGACAATCATGTACATTAACATTTACAATTTATTTTTCAATGTCTACCCCCCTTGCTTGTTTTCTCCTAGTCAGCTGATTGTGAAAAGTATATTAAAAACAATGAAATGTAATACATAGATTAATAAATTTTAAGAATTTGAAACTTCACATTAGAGTTTAATTTTTTTTAATTTTTAAAAAATAATTATTTATTAGAGAGAGGGAGAGAGCAAGCAAGGGAGGGGTGGAGGGAGAGGGAGAGAGAATCCTAAGCAATCTCTGTGCTTTCAGCACAGAGCCCCACATGGGGCTTGATCTCATGAACCATGAGATCATGACCTGAGCCAAAATCAAGTGTCGGATGCTTAACGGACTGAGCCACCTCAGGCGCCCCTTAAAATTATTTAAGGCTATTGTGTTGCCTTTTGTTTCTGTATTTTCATAAAAATAGGCCTGGTAGATTTTTGTGATGAATGAAATCTCACTTAGACACCATATCCAAGACCTTTGAATTATATATAAATGTCAAGGCATTGTAGATGTATTTAATGATAGCTAAAAAATTTATTACTGTGGTCAGGATGGTGCTTTCAATGACCATTAAAACTAATCATGTAGACAGAGCCAGGTTGACCAGAAGGCTACATGGCTTTATATCAATGAAATCAGCACAAACTTTTTTTCCCCCCAAATGTAAATTTCAGCTATAAACAACTGGATTTCTTAGAGACTTTCACCATCATTACTTAAAAGATTTCAGTCAATGGAAACCACAAAGTCTTTCCTAGTTGCTGCTCATGCCAGCCAGAATGATAATTGCTGACCTCCAGTGCTCTCCTGTTCTAAGCATGTGATCCTGGCTGATTAATGAGACCTTTCCTCCCTGCAGTTATACCATGAAAACAAATTGCTTGTGTAGCCAGAATGAGATAAGCTTCACCCAGCTAATAAGTCTCTTCCCATCTGGAGGAGAGTAGAATCCGTTTGCTTAATAACTCATATATGACATCTTTCTGCCTTACTTACAAATTATTACCAGAATGACACTTGTAATGGGATAGAATTGTTCCAGACTCTGCGGGAGGAACCAGTTCAATTAGTCCTTCTGTCTGAGCATCTTAATATCGAATCTTTGCTCAAGCAAATCCTAGAGATCTGTGGTTTCCAGAGGACGGCCCAGAGGCCACCAAGGGGTCGTTGCAGAAACAGCGGCCCCATTCACATGCCCATTCCCCAGCTAGCTCCGGGTGGGGGGTGGCACTGTGGCTGCTGACAGTGCTCTCCTTGGAGGCCACCGTCTTCAGCCCCAGATTGCTGCTTCATGGTGGAAAGAAGAGTGATTGAACTTGGATTACCCAGTTGTTCTTCCATGAGGAAAGCTTGGAGAGTCAATGAGTATTGTACATGGGGAATCCAACTTGGCCAGGGCGGTGAGAAAGCAGGTTGTAGGAACCGTGTGTGTGTGTGTGTGTGTTGTGTGTGTGTGTGTGTGATGTGCACGGGTGTTTATGGAGATGTGTTCGTGATCACGATTGTATTGTTTGCTTCCCTCCCTCACTCCTTTGCTCTCCCCTCTTTCTCTTTCTTTGTCTTGTCCCCTTCCTCCTCCTTTCACTGTCCTCTAACTGGCGCTGCGTACAATTTCAAAATAATGGAGAAGTCTATTTAGGCTTCAGTCTGCGATATACCAGGGTCCCTTATTCACCTAAGTCCTAAGTCTGGCAGAGTCATCTTTGATCGTTTTCAAAAGACCAAATTAACTATTGATCTCTTCTCTCCAGAACTGATGTCCACCCATGAGCTTGAAAAGAAAGAATTAGAAGAAAATTTTGAAAAGCTGAGGCTGTCATTACAGGTTAGTATTCATTCCCTTAAAGGTGTATTTGTTTTTAAAGTTTATTTGTTTTGAGAGAGAATGTGTGCGTGAATGAGTGGGGGGAGGGACAGAGAGAGAGGGAGAGAGTGAGCGAAAGAGAGAGAGCGAGCGAGCAAATCCCAAGTAGGCTCCACGCTATCAGCGCAGAGCCTGACACAGGGCTCAATTGATCTCATGAACTGTGAGATCATGACATGAGCTGAAGTCAAGAGTCAGACCCTTAGCCAACCAGGCCACGGCTAAGCCAACCAGGCACCAACCAGGTGCCCCAGTCAGTATTCGTTCTCTTAACTCATTATCAAGATAATGGCAGTGTCATCGTGCCTGTACACAGACATTTATCCAGCACCTACTGTGTACTAAGCACTGAGATATAGAAGTAAATGAGTAAATGAGACTTAAGCCCTGCCCTTTGGGAAGTCACTGTCCGCTCAGACAGCTGTGACCTAAACAGTGACAGCACAAAAGGTAACGCGTGCTTACGCCCAGTGAATGATGCCATTCATGAGCACCACAGGGGTTCTGAGATGCTGTTCCCCACTCGTGTGTCTGACCTGAGCTGTGTCGGAGAAGGGAGGACTTGAGGACAGCATTCTAGGCAGGGGGCTGGGGTCACAGGGCTGTGAAGGATAGATGTCACAGGACATGTTCTGGGAATGATCAAAGGGGCTTCAGTCACCCGGAAGTGGGTGAGATGAAGACAACTTTCTTTGCCTTCTACCGCCAACCTACAGAAAATGTGGCTCTCTGCTACCAGGAGCCGCCTGGCTTCCCTCTGACCTCTGTGGGGAGAAGGAAGGGTCTCCCAGACCACGTGCCTCCCCCTCCTGCCTTCTAGAGACCCAGGCCCGCCCCCGCCCCAGGGCCTGGCTGCCTAGGAAGCAAGGGTGAGGTCAGTGGCCCCACTTGTCTTCCCAACCATGGCAGCCCCAATCACAACAAGATTCTTTGTTAAATATGAGGAACACTCAAATGGGGAGATTGTGGGAGGTGAGTACCAAAACTGTATCACAAGGCAAGGATTTTGCTTCTTTGATGGGGCACTTTCCCCTGGCAGCGTTCACTGTCCAGAGCTGGCCCACCAAGAAGAGAACCCAGGACTGTGTAAGAGCCAGTATCAAAACTGTTGAGCGTACTATTCAGAAGTTTTAAAGTGAGACCCTGCCTGTTGCAAACCCACTCCCGACCCGTCGATCCGTCGATGGTCCTGCAGTGTGCCTATGCCGCCCTCACGCGGCTTATCCTCGGCACCTTAACCCCAAACTGCCTCCAGGGACCCCACATCCCCCACCGTCAGCTGCACACCCCCTAGGGCGCACAAACCAGGACCGTACTGTGTTGGAACAAAACCCCCATCCAGTCCAAAACCCAAAGAATTGAGAGTTTTGTTTCATATGTGAGTCTTCACACTGCCGCTAGCATTAAACTGTTGTGAACTGCACATACTTTAGTGGTGATTCTCCGTGGGCAGATTTCATTTGGGCTGGAGAATATTTGATGTCAATAGGACG
>NW_027532842.1:1578493-1581586 GCF_008692635.1 Crocuta crocuta | reverse complement strand
AGCCCCGCCCCCCCCACTGCTCTTTTTTGGGCTACTGGTGGTTAGAGAAACAGGTCTGGGGAAAGAGATTTGAGCTTTGAGTTTAAATCCCCACTGTACCCCTCTTACTAGCTTTGAAATTGTGGACAGTTACGTAAGCTCTGTAACCCTTACTTTCCTCATCTGTAAAATGGGCATGATAACAGTACCTTCCTCAAGGTAGGAGCAGATTAAGGTAAACAATGTAAAGTGTCTAACATGAGGTGGGCTCATGTTAATGCTAAAAAGCATCAGGGGCACCTGGGAGGTTCAGTCAGTTAACCGTCTGACTTTGGCTCAGGTCACAATCTCACAATTTGTGACTTCAAGTCCCGCATCAGGCTCTGTGCTGACAGCTCGGAGCCTGGAGCCTGCTGTGGATTCTGTGTCTCCCTCTCCTGCTTGTGCTCTGTCTCCCTCTGTCTCTTAAAAATAAATGTTAAAAAAGTTTTATTTTTTTTAAGTAGCGGCTACTGCTATTATAATAGTTTCAAGCATTGTTGCATTTACTATTATTATTATGATGCCATTGTTTAACCCCTGAGTGGCCCATGCTGGGCCAGGTCGCCAGCTAGGGCTCTCTGCCTCTTGGCTGGACATAAAGGAGGCAACCCAAGTTGAAAAACAGTCCGTTCTGTCTGATTCTGGTGGCACCATTGTGCACCTGTGGTCTGTTTTGAGTAACGGTGAACAAGGCAGAAAACCATGTCTAATATGCAGTTTGCCATGTTAGATCCATCCTGAGTGGCATTCGCCTGATGCATCTTTCAGTGTTTTGCTTTTTTTAATGGAAGAGGAGAGACTTGAAAGAAATGCTTCCTCGGACAGCGCGGATGGGTGTGGGGTAGGAGCCATGTAGCGGTACATTTTTACAGTCACGTTCTAGAAGGTGATTGTAGCCGCACAGTGACTGTGCCCGGACCCAGCTGGGTTGGCCCGGGGCTGTGATCTCCACTCACCAGCTCCTGCACGTACAAACGCCCACTGATCACTATACTGCTCAGATGTACCAGCATTTGCAATTAATGGCACCGTGAGGGCGTTTATTTCTTAAAAACGAAATTGGAAGTAACTGGAAACAAAAAATTAAAAAACGGAAAAAGAGTAAAAGGAAGCTGCCAAAGATGGTTTGTAAAGCAGGTCCTCTGACAAAATGAAGAAACAGTCAAGCCAGCACTTCATACGTTACAGTATTTTCATGTGGAATTGTATAGCTTCCAATATCTAGCTCTTCATATTAGTGGGATGAGCTCACTTCTCTTGCCAGAAGAGTTCCTGGGGAGACCCTGGTTCCTATGATCCAGTGTTACAGAAACGGTGGAGTACCTTGGAATACTCTGCATGAATGGGGCCCCATCTCCCGCTGTGCGGGGAGCCAAGAGAAAGCCCACTTCCCAGCATCCTTTGCTCAGCTGCAGTGACCAGGCGTCGCTGGGGTTGCAAGGTTGAGTGCAGTTGCCTGGCTGTCAGGGCAGGAAATGATTCCTCCTCAGACACGCCTCCGTCCTCTCCGCCTGTGCACACAGGGCTGCCCCGTAAGCAGTGTGGCGGGGGGTGGGGGGAGCTCCAGGAGCATTGGTCCAGCCGGGGAGAGGCTCTAAACAGGAGAACAGACTCAGTGCCTGTGGCAGCCTGTGCCAGGGACGTGCAACCCAGCCCTGCGGCCCAGGAGGGTCAAGGGGAGGCGAGAAGCGAGCCGAGAAGGAGAGGGAGCTGGCCAGCTGAGGGACTCCTAGCAGGAGAGCTGGAAGGAAGGGCAGGTTGGGGGGTGGGGGTGCAGTGAGAACTGAGCGAGCTGGGAGGCGAGAAAGGCTGATCAGAAGCTACGGGAACATGGTATAGAGTCTGCACTTCGTCTTGATGCCAGTGGAGTTTTACATGGAGGGGGTGATGCATTCAGGTTTGCAGGGGAGCTTAGAAGGCTCCCCCCCCCACTCCAGAATGAGGGCGGAAGCGTCCCACCCCAGGCGCCATGTCCAGGAAAGAGCCAGCCACGTGGCTAAAGTTCAGGAAGGGGGCGAGGGACCCGGAGAGTTTGTGGACTCCAGGAACATTATGCCGGTGGAACTGGCAGGACTTGAGCGTTGACCCCAAAATGAGAATGTTTGGTGGTAGGAGGGGGTCTCAGGCAGACAGGGAAGTCAAGGATGGTTCAATGGTTTATTGAGGGCAGCTCCTCGTTGAGAGGGGTGTCTTGTTCTTTCTAAAGTCAGGGACCAGATGCCTCCCTCTGTTGGTAGTGTGCCTCTATGATATTCAATCATATCATTTAGTCAGATGTTAAATAATAATATATAATCATTAAATAATAAATTCAGAGACTGTATCATGAAATGCCTCCCCCCATCAGGCTGCTTCTTAGGGGAGGAAGGGTAGCATCCCCCACTTGGGTGGCTCTCAGAGTCGGCTGCCTGCTCCGAGTTCTCGCCGGGGTGTGGCATGGATACCACGTGACCCCCTCTTTGTAGAGCCTGTGGAACAGGCAATCCAAGCAGCCTCCGACCTTGCCACCCGGCGAAGGGCCAGGGTGGCCATCGCCTGACTGCTGCCAGGGCTGCCGTGTCTGCCATGGACTGAGCTGGTCTCCTTGTCGCCCCTTGTAGGACCAGGTAGACACACTGACCTTCCAGAGCCAGTCTCTGCGGGACCGAGCCAGACGCTTTGAGGAGGCCCTGAGGAAGAACACCGAAGAGCAGCTGGAGGTAGTCATGCCCCCACCTCAGCCTTGCGGCTCCCACAGGGTGCACCCCCACCCCACCGGGGCCACCTCTACAGTCTCCCCCAGTGACAAGACCTCTGTGTTGATCCACTGCTGAAGCCACTGCTGGCTGGGGCACGTCCCCATCAGCGCCTCTCTTCTGACACAGAGGACGGCTGTGGGGTTCTCTGGCAGCATGTTATTTTTGGCAGATTCCACTCCCCAGCCCTGAGCTCCTGTGCTCCACACAGCCTGGGAGCCCTCCCCACTGGGACCCCTCCTCCATCCGCTTGGGGACCCACCCCTGCACCCGCCCTGGGGAGAGTGGAGCTGGGACCCACCCCTTCCCCACCCTGGGGTCCCACCCCCCCCCCCCC
>NW_027532842.1:1563481-1576716 GCF_008692635.1 Crocuta crocuta | reverse complement strand
TGGGGGGAGGAGAGGTGGGACCCATCATTCTGGGAACCCACCCCTCAGCCCCCCTGGGGAGAGTGGAGCCAGGACCTGCCCTCCACTCTACTCCCCCAGGTACCCAATGGCTATGTTAGGAAGTTGAGGGGAGTTTTTCTCCCAGAAAAGCTGGCAAAATTCCTTCCCTCTGATGGAGGGTTGCCAGATAAAATACAGGATGCCCAGTTTAATTTGAATTATAAGTAAGTGAATTTTTTAGCATAAATATATCCCATGTTAATACTGACACTTAGAAAAAGAAAGGGGGTTCATCCGGAATTCAGCCTTAACTCAAGGTCCTATATTTTGTTGTTGTGTTGCTACATCTGGCAGCCTTACTCTAGCATTTTTCTAAAATGCCTTTTCTGCTTTTAAAACCACTTTGCTCACTTCCTACACAAGAATTCCTTCCCGCCCCCACCCCCCACTCTCCGTGGACACAGGGGAGACCTGTGAATCCTGACCTGTCTGTTGAATGAAGTCATCTAGTAGTAGTGTTAGTAGTAGTGTTAAAGCCAATGTTGAATCTACTCTTTTTACTCCATGAGCTCCCTTTGGGGGATGGGCCGGTAGCATCCTCCAGACCCATCAGTGGATGACGGCCTTACCTCTCTCATTCCCCAGGGAGCTGGGTTTCTCGCAGCATTTCCCCGGGGAGAGCCTGGGCATCTGGATCGGGGAAGGCTGGGAGTGTGCTCATGCTCACACTGGGGGGTCTCCTGGGAAGCCTGTTATGGGGGGCGTGACTGAATGGGATGCACACCGGGCNCTGGATCGGGGAAGGCTGGGAGTGTGCTCATGCTCACACTGGGGGGGTCACCTGGGAAGCCTGTTATGGGGGGCGTGACTGAACGGGATGCACACCGGGCTCTCCTCTGCTGAGCAGCTCTTGCTCCTATCGTTGTAGATTGCACTGGCTCCCTATCAGCACTTGGAAGAAGACATGAAGAGTTTGAAGCAGGTATTGGAGATGAAGAACCAGCAAATACACCAGCAGGAAAAGAAGATTATTGAGCTAGAAAAACTGGTGAGTCAGCCTGTGTCCTGGGGAGTGCCCCAGTAACCTGAGGGGTATGCAGACGGTGGGCCCTTCCCTGTCCTTTGCTTTCTCCCGAGCAGAAATGCCACGGTTAGCCTCCAGGCCTTTCTTAGGAAGCCAGGAGCTTATTTATTCATTTATTTTGAGGGGAGGGTGGGGCAGGGGCAGAGAGAGAAGGGAAGAGAGAACCCAAAGCAGGCTCTGCGCTGATAGCAGTGAGCCCAACTTGGGGCTCAAACTCACAAACCACAGGATCGCAACCTGAGCCGAAGTTGGATGCTCAAGGGCCTGAGCCACCCAGGTGCCCCTGGGAAGCCGGGAGTTCTAATAAGGGATCTGAAGCGGCTTCAGTTTGTACAATCGGAGAGCCCTCCTGATTGCCCACCTCGGTACCCCATCCGTCCTCTCCCCTCCCTGGGGGGGTGCTACTCTCTCCCTCCTCCCTGGGGGGATGGGTGGCCAGCCAGCATCAATGGAACATTCCCGATGTGTGCCAGGCACTGCGCACTTTACATATGTTTGTTCTTTAACCCCCACCCCCCACCCCGACAGCAAGGTGCTCTTGGGAGCCTCATTTCCTAGACGCATATGCAGACAGAGACCTAGGAAGAGGGTGTATCTCACTCAGAGCCCATAAGTGGCCGCCCAGGTGGGAGCCCTGACCCCCGGTCCCTGCTCTGCAGCCCTCCTCCTCCCCCTTCAGCCCAGCTCCCATGGAGCTAGCGAAGGGGCCCCCCTAGATAACAGAGCACCCCAGAGCTCCCCCCCTCCGCTGCAGGCACAAGGGTCATATGACAGCTAGAGCCCGAGACCGTCCTCGAGTCACTAGCAGCGTGTGCCTAAGGAGACGGCATCTCGAGGTGGAAGTTGGCCTCACGGTCTCAGATCAATGGTTTTCCTTTTGTATTGTTGTATATTCACAGTGGACTTTGATGCTACAAAGAGAAGACACATGCATTATAAAAAAGTAGAAGATGAACACAAATAAGAAAATTAAAATGTACTTCCAGCCACTGCTAACACCTCCCAGAGTGTTTTTCTCTGCACAGCGTGTGCGCCCCACACACGCGCCCACGTTCCTATGCCGCTTCCAGCGAGCAGACATTTAACTTGCCATCTCGGTGACTGACCATCTCATCTGACCTTGAAAGTTCCCCGTTTGTCTCTGAAATATCCTGAGGCTGGTTTTCCCACACCGGGAGCTGGTCGAGGACTCCGTGTGGTGTTTGGTCACCATGTTCTCTCTATCCAGCACCTCTGCCCCTTGAGACGTCTCTCACTGCTCAGCGTAGGATGGGGGCAGACTGGGGTGTGACTGTCCACAGCCAGCATCCTGGGTAATGGTGACCACGTGGCTCCCCTCCCAGCCCGGCCCACAGAGAGACCCACCGCCCCCCGCGTCCAGGCTGGGCCATCCGCATTCAGCTGTCTGGTCACCCGCAAGCTTCAGGATTTACTTGGCTGTTCCCAGCCATGTTCCAGGCATTCTTCTCCTTCTAGAATCCTTTCGGCATAAAAAAAAAAAGGACAAATTTAGTCACTTCCCATTTCTTGGGAGCAAAGATGCAGCTGAAGGAAAGTGCAGGGCTATAGAGCTACGACAGAGGTCAGCCCTTCGGCTCAGCTCCCAGCCCCGTTCATGGGAGGGGACAGTTCTCTCCCGAGATTCACTAGCCAACAGTGAATTTGTCATTTTCTTTTCAAAAAATAATTTATTTCTAAATTTACCTTAGACTGGTACTGTACTTCCGCAAGGCCCCGGTGGGACACACGGACAGAGAAAAAGGCGTAAATTGCCGGGGAATGATAACCACGGATGATGTTATTTTCTGAGAATGTACCGAGCGGTCTCGGGCTTTGGGTTCCTGGCTGCCAGTACCCTCAGAAGGAAGAACTGTGTGCATGTTATTTATGTTTCCACCCCTCCATTCGTTCCGAACGTCGTAGTGTGCAAACGCTCCAGGCCAGGGATGCTGATGTAGTGCTGTTGGCCCACCAGGAAGAACCAGGGGGCCCATCAGCCAAAGCAGGGCCTGGTGGTGGTCACAGCTTCTCTCTGACAACAGGGACACTCACCATCAGAGATGTCTTCCACACAGGAACCTGACGTACACGCGCGCGCACGCGCACAGACACACACACAAACACACAAACTGTTCATATCTAAAATATGAGTAACAGTAATACTTTGACTACGTATGGGTTGCACTCTGGTATTTTCTGTTCTGTTTCATTTTGTTTAAAAGAGACACGCTGCTGACGTCCCTCTAACTTGATTTCGTAATCGCTAAGGCAGCGCACACTGTGGTTTGCAAAGCACCGTTCTTGATGACCCTCCAAAGCCCGGAAGCCTTGCTGAGAACCTCTTAACGCTGCATCTTTTTTAGGCGGAGAAAAACATTATCCTAGAAGAAAAGATCCAGGTTCTCCAGCAGCAGAATGAAGACCTCAAAGCAAGGATTGACCAGAACACCGTGGTCACAAGGTAGGGGGGCCTGGGCATCTGAGCTTAACAAACCATGTGTCACCTACAACGTGCCTTTGCTCTAGAGCTTCTCTGAGGGCTCTGTTCATACCCCTGCATCTAATTTACCTCACTCCCCCAACCTGTGTGGCTTCCCCACCCAGGTTCTTCGCATTTCTTGTGTCAAGAGAACAAATTACGCCACCATGCACACTACCTGGCCTGTGCCCTGGCTCTGCATATTCATTGTCCCCACCTTGGGGGAAATGAGTGAAATTGGCAGAAATCTGCGGCAGGGGTCTCCACACAGTGGAGACATGGAGGGCTGCTTTCTGGGGGTTTTGGAGAGAGTCACCAGCTGAGTGTCCCCAGGCAAAAGAGAAAAGCCACGGAAGCTGACGCCAAGCTGCATTGGCCGAGTGGTACAGATCCATGCGGGGCCCTCAGCTGCCGAGCTGTTCTGGGCTGGCCTGGCCAGCGGACGGCAGGGAGTAACGAAGCTAGAGTGAAGCCGTGTAGCCGAATGCAGCTACTCGGAGTAGTAGCGTTCCCAGCTCAGTCCCCTACTCTGAGGAGCTCCAGCTTTCCAGGAAGGATGTGGAATGAAGCAGGGTTTGGGCTCGATCGGCCAACTGGACATTACAGGCATACCTTGGGGACACTGTAGTTTCCTTTCCAGGCCACCACAAGGAAGCAAGTATCGTAATGAAGCAATCACCTGAATTTTTTCCCAATCAAATGAATGGTTTCTCAAGAAATGTAAAAGTGAAGTTTACACTCTCCTCTAGTCTATTAAGTGAAATACCATTGTGTCCAAAAAAAACTGGACACACCTTAATGTAAAAATACTGTATTGCTAAAAAAATGCAAACCAGCATCTAACGGTTCAGAGAGCCGTAACCCTGGTGTGGGGGAGGGTCTTGGCACACTGGCTACTGACGGTCAGGGTGGCGGCGCTGGAGGCTGGAGTGACTGTGGCAATTTCTTAAAACGATAAAGTTCGCTACGTCACTGGCCTGTTCCTTTCACGAGTGATTGCTCTGTAGCGCGTGACGCCGTGTGAGAGCGTTTCACCCACGATAGAACTTCTTTCACAACTGGAGTCAGTCCTCTCAGTCCCTTCTGCTGCTTTATCCACTACGTCTGTGTGACATTCCAAATCCTGTGTTGTCATTTCAACCACCTTCACGGCATCTTGATCAGGAGCAGATTCCGTGTCGAGAAACCATGTTCTTTGCTCAGCCGTGAGACGCGGTCCTCACCCAATCACGTGCCATCACGAGATCACAGCCACGCTGTCCACCTCCAGGCCCCCCTTCTCATTCTGGTTCTCTCCCTGTTTCCACCACATCCTCCGTGACCACCTCCACGAACGTCCTGAACCCCCCAAAGTCATCCCCAAAGGGTGGGAATCTACTTCTTCCAAACGCCTGCAAATGTTGATATTTTGACCTCTTCCCATGAATCGTGACTGTCCTGAGTGGCGTCCAGAATGGTGAATCCTTTCCAGAAGGTTTTCACCTGATTTTGCCCAGATCCATCAGAAGAATCCCTCTCTGTGGCAGCTATAGCCTTACAAAACATATTCCTTAAAGAATGAGACTGGAAAGTCAAAATTACTTCTTGATCCATGGACTGCAGAACGGATGTTGTGGTAGCAGGCATTGAGAACAACATGAATCTTGTTCTACATCTCCATCAGAGCTCTTGGGTGACCAAGTACGTTGTCAATGGGCAGTAATATTTTGAAAGGAATCGTTTTTCTGAGAAGTAGATCTCAACAGTGGGCTTCAAATATTCAGCAAACCACACTATAAACAGATGGGCTGTCATCTGGGCTTTGTTGTTCCATTTATAAAGCACAGAGTGGATTTAGCATAATTCCAAAGGGCCCCAGGATTTTCGGAATGGTCAGTGAGCACTGGCTTCAGCTTCAGTCATCAGCTGCGTTAGCCTCTTACGAGAAAGTCGTCTGTTCTTTGAGGCTGTGAAACCAGGCACTGACTTCTCCCTAGCTCTGCAAGTCCTTCCGATAGAAGGCTGTTGAAAACCCATCATGTAGTGTAGCCACCTTCCAACTTGCTACAGCTTCTCCATCAGCACTTGCTGTTTCACCTTGAACTTCTAGGTTATGGAGACGACTTCTTTCATAAACCTCATGAAGCAACCTCCACAGCCTCGGACTTTTCTTCTACAGCTTCCTCACATCTCTCTGCTTCATAGAATTGAAGAGTCAGGGCCTTGCTCTGGAGTAGGCTCAGCTTAAGGGAATGCTGTGGCTGGAATGATCTGTTCAGACCACTCACACTTTCTCCACATNTGCTCTGGAGTAGGCTCAGCTTAAGGGAATGCTGTGGCTGGAATGATCTCCTGTTCAGACCACTCACACTTTCTCCACACCAGCAATAAGGCTGTTTCACTTTCTTATCGTTTGTGTGTCCACTGGAAGAGCACTTCTAATGTCCTTCAAGAACTTTCCCTTTGCAGTCACGTGTTGGCTGCCTGTTTGCTGCAAGAGGCCCCAGCTCTCAGCCTGTTGAGGCTTTCAACATGCCTTCCTCACTACGCTTCTGACTTTCGAGGGAGAAATGTGTTACTCTCCCTTTCACATGAATGCTTAGAGGCCATTGGAGGCTTATTGTCTAGTCTAAGTTCAATATCGTTGTGTCTTAGGGAACCGGGACGCCCAAGGAGAGGAAGAGAGATGGGGAATGTCTGGCTGGTGGATAGAACAGTCAGAACACACACAACAGTAATTGATTAAGTTTGCCATCTTACAGGGGTGTGGTTTGTCAGCCCCCCCAAATGATTAAAGTAGTGACATTAATAATCACTGATCGCAGAACAGTATAACAAATAGAACAATAATGAAAACGTGTGAAATATTGAGAAAATTACCAAAATGTGACTCAGAGATGTGAAGTACTAAGCGAATGGTACTGGGAGAATGGCCTGATAGCCTGGCTCCACCAAGGGCTGCCACAGACCTCCAGCTTCTAAGAAGCACATTCTGCAAAGTGCAGTGAAACAAAACACAATAAAACGAAGCGTGCCTGCGTTTTGTCCCTGAGGACAGAGCCCCTCTGTGAGACCCTGGGCCTGCGCCCGCCCACCACCACACGAAGCTCCCCACTGCATCCGCATGTGGCCCCCCGCCCACCCCTGTGATACACACTCATGCACATACATGTGCATGCTCGTGCTTCCTGTCACACATGTGCACACACACGTGCACACTCTCAGACTTAGCTCCACATGCATACACACTCTTGTGTGCACACCCCCTCACAGGTCACACACACACACACACACACACACTCCACAGCCGAGCTCCTGGTGCTGGCATTTCATTCCCTCCAGAGGCACACAGGAGACACTGTGCCAGGGAACAGGTCTGTCACCTCCCCTTCAGCAGGGGCAGCAAGACCGCACTGCTGACAGCCTGAGCGGGGGGAGCCAGAGCCTCTGCCCCACCCCAGCAACCTGTCCCTTGCCTCCCCTGCAAATCACAAAGGCGCCCCAGTCCAAAGAGCAAGTCCAGGCTTTATCCGAGCGAGCGGACTTCCCAGGCTCGCTCCATCCGGCCACAAAACGCCTGCGTACTTACCCCTGTCAGATCCTCAAAGGCACCGTCATTTTTTAAAAATGCCACAAAGCAAGCAGCTCGCACTTCCTAACGGACGGCACGGACCGCATGGATTCCGTCCTCATTTCGCGTCCCTCGTCAGCACACGGTCCCTGAGCACCTGCTGTGGCCGGACACCAGGGATGCCGGGACTCAAAGGGCACCTTGTCCGGCAGGCAGGCCGACACGCGGCCGAGCGCTCACAGCACGGGGCGGCAGCTGCTGTCACAGAGACCCAGGCCAGGGCCGCGGAGACCAGAGGCGCTGCGCCTGTGCTGCCCTTGTTGAGTGCCACACCCCTGGGCGGCACACCCACACCGCCCCCGCCCCTCTCCGTCCTCCTCGGCCTTGGCCTTGGCCTTGGCTCTGCCCACCGGACAGCCAGCGCCTCCCCCGACTGGGCGGAGGGACTGTGAGCCACCTGTGTGTCGGCCTAGAGACTCTGGGAAGAGATGTGTCCGTGGGATGAGTGGAAATCACGTCTCAACGCAAGGTTCTTGGTCCCTGGGGGCCCACTTGTCCCTGTCCCCTCCCCCACGGGCAGCTACAGCCTCCTCGCTTGCCTCGAACCCACCGGCCTGGAGATTCTCCAGGTAAGTGCCTTCCAGCCTGATTGCTACCTGACTGTCTCTTATTCTCCTCCCACAGACAACTGTCGGAGGAAAACGCCAATCTCCAGGAATACGTCGAGAAAGAAACCCAGGAGAAGAAGAGATTGAGCCGCACCAACGAAGAGCTGCTTTGGAAGCTCCAAACCGGGGACCCAACCAGCCCTGTTAAACTCTCCCCCACGTCCCCTGTGTACCGTGGCTCCTCCTCGGGGCCCTCCTCTCCCGCCAGAGTCGGCACGACGCCCAGATGACGCGCCACCACCACGCCGCCTGCGGGAGCTGTGACTCCTGCCCGCCCAGGCCTTCTACCTGGAGGGAGTGGTGACCAGGGGGCCGGCCGGGGGGGTCGCCGGCCCTGCGCGCATGCTCAGTAGCTGCCTAGCTGCATCCTAAGCAAAGTCCTCCTCTGACCCTCATGTAAGACTGCCCTGGTGTTGGCACTTAGGAAAGTGTGACCGGTAGTGTCTGATGTGCAAACGTTTGACCATAGTTAGAGCCGAGAGAAAGAAAGAAACTCCAGTTGGTCTTGAGCAATGAACTTTCACTGCAGAATTTCAGGTTAGTTACAAATAGCTCAGTTTTGGATCTACATTGAATAACCATTGTGTACTGCACCGATATGTGTGTATATTTAGATACACGTATATACACATGCAGCGGTCCCGAATTGCGTTTTTTATACCACGAAGTGCTGACATATTTTGGTGAAGGTCAGCAGTTTTCTAACTTGTGCCTAAGAATTATTGGGAAATGAAAATGCATTTCTATCTAGCTTCCCAGGAATATTTCTACCCAAAATAGAAAAAGGAAAAAAAAAAAAGATACAGAGAAGAAGCGCCTTTCAACCTACCACCAAGTGGTAACTCTATTTAACACAAACACCAGCGATTTGTGAACGGTAACTGCCTTCGGAACAGTCAGCTTCTTAGCATGATGTGAGGTCACTATTATTCCATTCACAAGTTTTAATTGTTAATGCTCCTGTCGTGAGTGGTGAAGGGAGAAGGGTGGGAGACCCCGAGGGCTTTAGCCGTTTCACAGACGACACTCACGACAGTGAATCATCCAGTCTTGTAAACACAGGTTTTGCTTTTTACCCAAGTGGCATCTTGGAATCTGTCATGAAGCTATTGGCCCCTTGGGAAAGTGTGGAAGAGCATGACCTTCTAGAGGGAGGGGGAGGATGACTTTGGAGTTGACCAAGCCCATCCACACTCCATCCTCCGGAAGGGACCCTGCTAATAGGATCTGTATTTCGACTCAGCACGGAGTAGGAGAGCGTCCGTCCTCCGACACCCACACAGGCTGCTCTGATGGGACTGTCTAAAGGGCCAACCCACCAAACTACGACCCTCCGGCCCCCATTTCATAGGCCAGCCCCTATCAGTTTGGTTCTGTAACTCACCCCCGTCACTGTGCGTTGAGACTCAGGGGCTCTTGCAAGAGCTTCCAGAAAACCAACTCTTCCCTCCTGGGGGATCAGTTCCAAGCTGTGCTAGCTAGATCACCACATGACCTCCCGCGCAGCCAGGTGTGCTTTCTGCCGGACGACCGAGTGGTACCACGGCTGGCAGCAGCCCCTTCTCAGGCCCCAGAGGAGCCCCCCCGACACAGCCAGCCCCAGCAGTCCTGGCTCCTGGACTGGCGTCTGGGTCGGAAATGGTAGACGTAGACTGTACAAGCTACCCCTGTATGTGCTGTGCAGCATGACACACAAAGAAAGACGTAGTTTTAACGGTTCATATGGTGACGACCATGACGCCTTTGTTTCCAGTTCGTGACAAAGACCCTACGCTTTCTCCCGATGGCCCCTCAAAATCGTCCCGGGCACAGGGCTGCCTCTGAGCATGTCCGAGGCGAGCAGACCCATGCAAGGACGCTCCGAGCCGGGAAGAAATGGCCCACAGCAGGGCCTGCCTGGCCCGCACGTGGCCAGGCTGCAGACACGCCTGTGTGCGGCCCTGGCACGAATCCGGGCTTGCTGGCCTCGGGCCCATCTCATTTCTAGCAAACCTCCAAGGGTCTCAGCCCATCCTGGGGACATGCACAATGGACACCCATTGAAGAAACATTTCTTTTTTTCCTTTTAGTGGCTCTGCATGACGTTATGATACTGAGTTGGGCATCCCGTTAGAGTAGATCATGCCGCGTTGACTGAACACACAATTACTTATTCTGTTAGCAGGCACCACCTGCAGAGAATCACTCGGCAGCCTCCCGGCCCTGCCCGTCAGGAGCGGCTTCCTTCACGACACCTGCTGAATGCAGTCACACAGCAATACACATTTCAGTGTTCCGTTAGAATGTGCAACAGTGTGGTAGCCTACCGAGAAGTTGTAGTGACATTAGAGCTCCGTAATCCCTCACTAGGTGGACCAGAGCTTTGCCCTGACCAGCCCTGACCTCGGGTCCTTGAGCGAATTCCCGCATTGCTCTGGCTTCGCTCCTTCGTCATGGACACCCGTCACGTGTTGCTCGTATCCTGAAATGTGGGGGTCGGCAGCCACGATGCTCCCTCCTCACCCCCCTCCCCACCGTTAGGACTTGGACCTCCCTTGACCTGAAATTCTCCCTGGCATCTGCATACAGATGCTGCAGCCTCCCCACCCACCTCCGACCCACCAAACCTCACCAGCCTCTTCACCTGGTGTTTGGGAGACATGTCCGTGCCCTCGCACCCACCCCTGCCCACCACAAGCTGGACAAGGTTGGGGGGGGGGGCATCAGGGAAGGGGAGGGGGCTGACGGGCTGGCACACTTGGTGATTATTTGACTGGGGCCACACATGATTTATCTGGCCCCTGCAGTTTCTGTGTTGCATATTTGTGTTTGAAGCATATTAAAATTACCTTGAGGGACCTTCTGTGATATGCACTTGATGTAACCACTAGCCCGCTCAGGCTTCAGGAAACCCAGGCTGGGGGTCCGAGGCAGAGACCTGTTTTGCAGCCTGGGTTCCTTTTCTGCGTGTGCCAGGGTCCACTGATCATCACCGGGAGCCCCTCTCCCCAGGCGCAGCAGGTCCAGGGGCCCCGTAGCAGCCTTCCAGCCCAGATCTCCAGCAGCCCTGCCCTGGGCTTTAGAGCTCGGAGGCTCTGCTCTGGAAGGCCGTCTTCAGTAGCCTGGGATAGGCTGGAGTGGGTTGGAAAAGGGACACAAAAGACTGAGTACAGTCCCCTCACCACTGATTTCAGATTCAGACTGAGACAGGTGCATGCGTCCACCCGTTGAGAGCTTGACATGTCCTAAATCCCATCCAGTTTTATCTAGATCATCACAGACGTTTCTCTTGAGTGGCAATGTCCACTTCCTTATCCTGAGCAATTCCTTATCCTGAGCTTTTGGCCCCAGGGCAGGACCCAGGACCCAGGAAAGTTCTGTATCTCTCTCTGTANCCCTGGAAACCCCCCCCCCCCCGCCCCAGGGCAGCCAGGACACTCCCATTTCATCCTGAGCGCGCTTGCCCCCAACCCCTCCCCCACCGGCCTCAGGTTGGCCAGCCTGACCCTGGAGTGTCCACAGGGACCTGCCCCTTCTTGGGGCCACAAGGGGGACCCCCAGGGTGGCCAGCTCCCCACGGTGGTTTTGGAGGGCATACGGCAGTGTTAGCTATTTGGAGAGACCTCAAGGCTGCCCTCCTGAACAGGCGCTGAACACAAGACTTCTTGCAGGTGATAAATCACCTCGAGTCACTCAGAGACCTGAGCGGGACACCACAGACCCCCTCGGGAATCACCCATGCTTCCGGACTCTTGATGGCAACTACCTATTTATTACTGATTCACTTGTCAACCTGTCCTGACCTGTCAGTTTCTTTCGGGGTGCCTTGTGTCCTCCCCTTTTATAATAACCACTTCCCAGTGTCCTTGCCCTTACATGCGAGGTAAACAAGGCACACGTCAGCACCTCCACGTAACAGCAGAGGGAACTGGCAACTCGGCCCCTGGCACGTGTAGGAGAGGTTAGTGCTGGCTTCCTTCTGTCTGCAGGGAACTCCACCACCTCCCGCAGGTAATTTGCAGCAGGCAGAGACCTTTGAAGTGATCCCTCCGTCACCTGTGTGCCAAGGGCCCTTATACAGCCTCCTGCCCTTGCATGGGAGACGCGGGTCATCTCCCAGAGAAGGGAGTGAGGGAAGCGTTCAAGTTGGGGAGAAACCTCAAAGCTGAGTACTTCCCACCTGCTGTTGGAGCCGAATGCTGTTCTCAGGGCTGGTGCCGCATCGTGCAGCATCAGTGCCCGGCCACCAGGCAATGACTCGAGGACCACAGCCGGTCACTGCATCTGTGAGCATCAGGAGTCAGAGTCCCGTCCTCTGGAGACTTTGGGTCCAACATTAAAAAAAAAAAAAAAATCAGAAAGGCTGGTAGGTTGTCCCGGTTGTTAAGACAAAGGGAGTTAATTCACTTAGGTTTGCTAAACCGCTTATTTAGAAGCCAGGTTGCCTCTCTTAAACTTCTTGCGGCAAAAACAAGAACAGCTGGGGTTTCTGAACACCAAGGTCAATTCTTCCCGCTCAGCATGGAGGGAAGATGCGCTCAGAAGGTGCAGGTGCGTTTTGCCTCACTCACCACGTGTGCAAGTTTCGCCGGTGCGGGCACCGAGGGGGATGGGATGGTGTGCAGCTCTAAGCGGGGACCACCGTGCTGCACGTGACCGAGGGCCCCGCAGGCTGCGGGCTGGCGAGGGGTTCTGGAGGAGTCCTCGTGCTGCCGCGCCCAGCTGTTTGGAGGCTGCTTCTGATTCACCGGAAGTGCGTCCTAACCAGACCGCGCGAGGGATTACTGGCTCCAGGTGGCTCCCCCTCCGGCCTCCCCGGACGGGAATCCCGAGCGGGCCCAGGGCTTTCTGAGAAATGACTGCCAGCTGGTTGGGGACTCCTCGGGCCGCTCGCCCGGCGCCGTGTAGGCCGCTAGGTGGCGCCGAGGGAACGGGGCTCCGCCTAGCGCTCCCAGAGGTGGCCGCGAGGCGACTGACGGAGCGGGAGGGGACCTGCCCACGTGGCGTTCCCCGCGTGCGCCGCCCCGGGCCACTCCTGCGCTGGGCTCACCGGCCGACTGCAGAGCCTTTAACGGAGGGACCGCTCTCCGGGAGTCTCGTGGGGGATGACAAAGGGGACTGCCGCCTGCCCCCACGCGGCGCGTCCAAGCTCCGCGGCCTGGTGCGGGGTGTGGCGGACGACAGGAGATGGTCCGAGTATCACAGCAGCCAAGATACTCCTGGGAAACCAGCAGCGGCTACCTTGCCCTTGACTCCTAGGGCCCAGGGTGTCCGCTGAGAAAATGCCAAGGCTGGGCCGTGTCTTCCCCGGGCAGCACACCTCCCAGCATCGTGGTGTGAGAGCTACGGCCCCTGGACTGAATCTGTCTCCTGGGCAAGAAAGTGCTTCCTTCCGCAGCGGGGGAGTGGGGGACAAAGGGGCAATTACTGGGCCAGCTACAACCCTCCCCCAGCCCCTCCTCCCTGACAGACGCG
>NW_027532842.1:1557167-1563441 GCF_008692635.1 Crocuta crocuta | reverse complement strand
CCCCCCCCCCCCCCCCCCCCCCCCCGGGGGGGGGGGGGGGGGGGGGGGGGAGAGGGAGGGGCAGGGCTAAGGTGCGCTGGTGCAAGGCAGCTTGGCCACACGGGCGCCCAAGTGCTTTGGCTAATGAGCAGCTTTATGCCCATGGCCGGCGGAAACCTCGGTGGGAAGACTTCCCCGCCCAAGTAAGCCAAGTCTGGAAGAGTGGGTGGTGGGGAGATAGCCACAGAGGATCCTAAATGAGGGCTCTGGGGTTCCCTGGTTGAGGTGCTAGTCCTTGGAATGAGGCTTTCCACCATGGCTGAAGGAAAATGGGGCATTACGACATCCGGCTATAGGGAAACAAGAGAATACTATACAAGCAAAAAGGCTTCTAGAACTCTCCGTGGGGCACTGCCAAACTTGACAACCCCACCAGAGGCAGCCATGATTCTGGAGGACACGCTGTGCACGCTGAAGCCATAGACAGAATTTATTAGAGTTAGCGGAAGCATGAGATAATGTACCACAAAATAGTTTGATTTTACAACATATAGTAGGAGGTTGTGGACATATAGTATTGTCAGCAAAAATGGGATACAGAGTTTCACATTTTTTTAAAGGTGATGCGTGACCTCTACACTTGTCCGTAAAAACAGGAGGGGCCAGCAGAGACAGCCTGCTTTGCAGTTGTGTGTCAGAATCTAAATCTAGTTATCACAATTGTAAGAAACTATAAGAAAACTATTAGAAAAATAGATCAAACAAGCAAAAAATATTATACAATTTACATAATAAGAAACACAATTCTTTTAATAACGGCTCCACGGTCAATAAAAGAAAAAAGTTTTCTGGAGAAACCACAGCTCTTCAGGTTTGGTGACAAACCAGCCCTCACCCAGATCATCACCCACTGTGCTGCTTACACCCACCGACGCTGAAAGGCACAACTTAAGCGGGAAACATATTTTAAATACATATATTACAACTCCTCAAAAAGGAAAATAAGTCCCAAACTTAAAAAAAGTTTGTCATCAAGAAACACAAAATCATATACCTTGTTAATGATTTAACAAAGTCCAAGCACATCTTCCTGACCCTGTGGGACATCCTCATACCCTGAGAAATTCAATTTGGACTTCACAGCCAAGGTCTTTATTTCATGCGGGTTTTTCAGCTGGCAGTTCAACACACTTACAGGGTGATCCAGGAGGGCTCCTTGAGAACTGTGCCCTGAGACCGCTGGCTGGTCCACATCCCTCTTGAAAGAGAAGCAATAGGCACATAAAGACTCTGGATCATAGTGATGAATATAGTATCAAAGTCAGTTGGCTTTTTTTTTTTTTTTGCCTTAAAAACCCATTAGGCATCATAACTCTGGTGATGAAATACGGAGTGTAGCCTCTTGCACCACTGGATCAATAAAGCATTTCATTACCAAAAAAAGTCCACGAGAGTCAGACAAAATGTCTCTCTCACTCTCCTTAAGGAGCCTTACTTACAATACTTTCGTGATGATGGCAAACATGTATCTTAAATTATACATAACAATTATACGTAACATATATTGAGTTCCATCTGCTGGTAAGTTTGTAACAGTTCTGCGCACAAGCACACAAGCGTCGCACACCTATGCCCGGCAGTGCGGGCGTGCCTGGAAACTTCACCTGTGCTCGAGCGCCTCGGTGATGGGGGCCTGGCACGGCGATCCCTCGCTCCCGTCTTTACGGAGATGGCTCTGGGGAGCCGACACAGCCATCGGCTCGTACTAGAGGTGTAAAAGCGGGACACGTGAACCCGAAAGATGGGTCCTGGAGCAGAGCCAGCAGGTCTTCGCCCGTGGTGAGGCCCCTGAAATGCCCACGAGCCCACCTATGGTCTGGATGGGGCCTTCATGAGGCCCGCCCACCCTCACCCACGGGGCCCAGCCTCTGCCCCTGTGCTGTGCTGGTGTTAGGCCAGCGGCCATCCTGTGCAGACTGCAAAGCTCAGTCACTTCAAAACGGCCACCCAGTGGCGGGGACGGAGGGGTCGGGAGAGAGTAGAGCCCAGGTCACATCCACAGCCACGTGGGAAGCCCCGCGAACAAGGGCCAGGCGCCTCCTCCAGGTGTGCACACAGGCTACACCAAAGGCGTGTAAGGGGGTGCAGCAGGGCCTCTGGAACTCAGAAGGGTGAGGCCCCCCCAGGTGGTGCGGTCACCTGTGGACACGTGGCAGCAGGAGGCCTGTGACACCTGGACCACAGCACCAGCACCCAGGACCAGGAGGCTCATCTCCTGACAGTGGAACAAGCCCACGAGTCAGGAAGCCGAGTATCAATTAGCAGTGGTTCCCAAACAGCCTGGGAAGACGGCCCCGTCACTCCCTGCTACTGGCTTGGGAACACAAACGGGACCCAAAGTCGGGCTGAGGGGGTGAGTGGTGGGGTGGGCTGAGGAGTGTGCAGAGGCCCACTCTCGGGCTGAAGGTCCTCCTCCTGGAAGGGGGCTCAGCCCCACCCACCCACGGAGCCCGCCGCCTCCCTGGTGGGCCCCCGCGCCCCTCAGTCCTCAGCAGAGGTCTGGGGGTTCCAGAGTTCGCTTCTTTGTGAGCCTTCACGGGGTCACGAAAACCTGCAGGGCGGGGGACTATGGGAGGCAGGAAGGGGTGCTTACTCAACACAAATGGGTCTTTCCAATGTGGGTATTTGGGGCTGGGCCACAGATAAAAGCAGACACAACATCCCCGAAGGGCATCTCTAGAAGTATGGAATTTCTGATGACGTAGGGAAATAGTGGCCAGGCCGTGAAACAGAATCAGTCTTGCTTGGGGGCAGGGGACAGGGGGGAAACCAACTGTCGGGCACTTCTGGTGGTGATTTCTTGCCTGTGTGTGTGTGTATTTGGGGGGAAGCAACGAAGGCTGAAATAGGAAAAAGCCCGTCCACACTGGGGAGGCTTACCCTCAACAGTGCTCCTTGCATCAGCATCCTCAATGCACAGAGGAGGAAAACCCTGGCCGCCGCCCAAAAACTGAAAGCACGGTGACCACATGAACTATTTATCCATGTCACCCCCAGGCATCCTGTCCTAAGTGGGAGGCTCCTGGCCCCGGATGGGAGGCAGTGGGGGCTTCTCACTAGTGAGCCGTCAAGCCTTCCTGATGCGCCTCCTGGCCGCGGGCTGAGGAAGGCCCCATGCCAGCAGGCCCTCACCCCGCGGCTCACTGTCTGTTATCAGGCACATACACCTTGTCGGTTGGTAGAATGACACATGTCGCCGGCTGAAATGTCACCTAAACACACAGTCTGTTGTGTGCTGTCTGGCACAGAAATTTCAGTCAGAAAGAGCAATTAAAGCCAAGAACAAATTTTTTCTCTCCCCTCCACCTTTCTTGGACACTCTCTTTCCTTCAAGTTCTCTTTGCCTATAGGGAAAAATAACAGGCGAATCAAGCAAACAAAGAGCTAACGAACCCTAAAAGACAGCAAGACAACCAAAACCCCGACAAAATAAGTTAATATTTATCAAAATATTGTACAGCACCAATCTACATAAATTTAAATATCTTTCTTTGGAAACCCATACTTCAGGCTCTTACACTCCTCCCTCTGTAACATTCACAAATGACAATTTAGAATAAAGCTTCCAGCAAGGCGATCGGGGCCGGGCGCCGGCCAGCCCTCCGACCGACCCTGCCATTTGGCCATTTCATGAATCCTTGCAATTCTCACCAAGAACCCACCGAGGGAGATCAGCCAAGTGCCATCAACTTATCAGGCTTCGTTCTGCCATATTTGTGTCAAAGGCCAGAAGGGGGGAAGAAATGGGAGCCTGGGCTTCAAAAGCAGCATTTACATTTTCTGGGGTATCCACATGCCCGTGTCCCTCACCTCCCATCGACATGGGGCCCTTCTGCATCCTGAGCCACACTCTAATTAGAAGGAAGATCCGATCAGCGTTCGTCAACTCAGGCGCCTATCGGCAAGGAGTGTGTGAGCCGTGGAGCGCTCCAGTGCACGGGAGGGAGCACGCTGTGTTCAGGGGCCAGCGCCGGCTCTCCACCTTACAAACTGTGGAAGTGGGAGGTCCGGGGCAGGGCTGCAAACCCACATACAAACCTGCAGCATTTGGACAGGATACACGACAGGGACAGCAACATGACCCCAGAGTCTCAGGTGTGGACCCCACACGGAGTAAATATTTGGCCACTTTCCAAGTTAATACTAAGTGCCAACTTAATGTGGAGGGATTCACAGATGCTAATGGGAGGCCTCGGTTTGATTATGTAGAAGAGAGGGGCCGGAAGCAGCTGGCAGGAGCGGACACCTGCCTTGAGAACCTTGCAAGACTCCAGAAGCGGACCCACACGCATCGGAGGGCGGGACTTAGCGAAGACCCACAGGACACAGGGTTCTAAGCTCTGCTAAGCTAAGGCCAGTCCTATGTAAACGCGGTGTCACATCCCAGTTACTCGGGACACACCGCTGATGGCGCTAGATACCGGAAGCAGCAAGAAGTGCCCAGGCCCGGAGAGAGGACGGCTGGAGGAGGCCCCAGGCGTGTGGGGCAGGGCCAGCCATCCCTCGGTCCTCCAGCCTGGGTCCCGCGGTGGCGCTCCCTTCTGGTGGGCGACGGAGACACCCACCCTCGGTACCACCACTGCAGTGGGCCGGGTTCTGTCAGCGGTCGGGGCAGAGCCCCTGCCTGGAAAGGAGAGTGGGGGAGGACTCCCATTTCCAAGGACTCCTTCTGGAAGCAGAGAGGACAGGACTGGGCGAAGGAACCCAGGCTTGCTTTTCCTTTTTAAGTGAACGGCTGTCCTGTGGCTCTGGGGGCAGAACTGCTGAGGACATGCCGTTTGGGTTACTCATCTGGCGTGTACGCCGGACTTCGGGGTCGAGCAGGGAGACGGGTGCTGACAGTTGGGAGTATGCACATGTTCGATACCAGGATGGTCCTCGGGAGGGAGGCCTGGGCTCCCCGGGGGAATAAGCAAAGGTGTCCGCCATTCTGCTCGCAGCGGCGCGGGCACGGGGCTGGCGAGGGCGAGGGCAGCTTTCTTTGCTCAGAGGGATGTGAGGAGACGCAGCGGAAGCCACAGCCGAGTGGCCCCGGCTGGGAGCTGTCAGAGGTGACCGGGACCCGGGGCACCTGCCGCAGAGCCAGTCTGGGCGAGACACACGAGCTGTGAGCCGAGGCTGCATTTCAAGTAGTTGCACCTTCTGCTGCGTTGGGGCTTTGTGGATGTGGGGGGTCCTGATGCGTCGGTGGAGAGAGCGAGGTGCTCCCGGGGCCGCTGCGGGCATCCCTCAGGGCTGCTGCCACCTCTGGGAGCGGGGCTGCTCGTCACTTGCAATGGTCCAAATTGCCGTCAGGAGTCCTTGCCTGGTCAGCGGCCAGGGACGCCTCCTCACTGTGCCACAGACCGTAGCCGAAGTAGATGATGAAGCCTGTGGGCGAGAGCGGAGACCGTGTGCACAGGGCAGTGGGCAGGGCCGCCCTGGGGGAGTCCCATGGCCCCACGGGGCGGCCTCTCCGTGCCACCTGCCCCAGGCTTGCACCCATAGCAAGCGGCCCTCGTGGGCCAACTTTGTGTGTCCGGAGAAACACAGGACCCTTCCGCTACCATCAGCCACGGTTCCCGTCAGCCACAGCTCCCGTCTCGCCTCTACCTGCGGCAGAGAAACACTCCAGGGGCAGCCTCACACCGGGGCGGCTCCTGAGCAGGGGAGAAGCTGGGTGGGGGTTCCCAGAGGGGTGCTGGTCCCTCAGCTTCGTCCATGGCCACCTAGTTGGTGCCCTGTGGCCACTGGAGGGGACAGGACAGAGTCTCCAGCAGTCATACCGTTTCCTGCAAGGGCGGGACTTCTGACGGGCACCGGGGCCCCCAAAGGCTTTTCGCGTGGCCGCCACGGCCCCAACCGCCTCTGGTTTCTCAGTCCGTTCCAGTGTCGGGGACTCCAAAGCTCTGCGGTGGGGCCCAGAGATCTGAGCTTCTAACTACCCACCCAAGGACTGTGGCCCATGTGGCCCCAAGGCCACCTGTGTGCCAGAGACACAAGAAGAGCAGGCCGTAAAGGAAGGGCTCAGCCACCAAAAGCCCTGGAAAGAAGCTAGTGGCTTGGTGCACCTCCCAGGGGCTCACGTTTGGGGCGCGGGAACGAGCCGCTCACCCAGAGTCCAGAGGAAGGTGCACCGAGCACACAGCACCGCACAAACTGCGCCCGTTCTCACAGAACGGCTCTCTGGGGGCCGTCTGTCTAAGCAGCCTCAGGCTACACTCTGCACATCACGGCGGGGGCGGGGGGGGGGGGG
>NW_027532842.1:1498582-1557045 GCF_008692635.1 Crocuta crocuta | reverse complement strand
TGGGCGGCGGCAGCGGTCTGCCCCTACGTGTGCTGGCCCACGGCTGAGGGTTTGGCAGAAGCACAGGCCTGGAGTCACCGTCCTTGGCAGGGACACTGAGGGGCAAGGGGCGAGGCCCACTCCCCCGACGTCAGCGCTGAGGATGGATTCTGAGTCCATCTCCCGTAGTCCCTGGTGCTGGACACTCGGGGACGGGGTGGGCCACAGTCAGTCCACAACAGGGCCAGCAACCAAAAGGTGACCCCAAGCTTCCCGCACACCCCACCAACAGGCGCAGCCCACACGGGCCAGTGGGCAGGTAGTGGCTGGGCGGGGCAGGCGCGGTCCAGGCTTTCTCAGGTCAGGGAAATGAATCGGCACTTTGTCAACAGCAGACCCGTAGCCTCGCTCTCTCAGCTCTCGCACAATGACGAAGCTGGCTCAGGCAAGAGTTATTAAAATGAAAAGTATCTAAAAGGGAGGGGAGGACCCACAACCTACTAGGGGCTCCTTACTGAGAGAAAACCGCTGGCAGCATGTGTTTTCGCTGTTTTGAAATCTGAAGCGGGAAGCTCAATGACAAGAGGAACCCAGGCAAGTTACAGGGAAGACGATGGAGCAGCACAGCATCNGCCGAGACACGCTGTGACAGTGAAATCCAGGCTCTCACCTACCTATTAGCATCCACACTGCGAACCGGACCCACGTGCCTTGGTCCAGCTGCATCATGAGATAGACATTCACGAAGATGCTCAGGACGGGAAGCACCGGCAAGAAGGGCACCTGCAAAGACACCAGGCAACACTGTCATCTCTGCAGGGAGAGGAGCGCGTGGGGACGGTGCCCCTGCAGGCATGTAGCAAAACTACCTAGGAAAAGACAGTGTCCCCGAGTCAGAGGGACTGCGCTATTTATATGGGGAGGGGAAGCGAGCGCTCCCCAACCCACGTGCATCTGCACAGACGTGCCCACACACGGGCACAGGGGGTGGGAGTTTGGTTGGCACTAAGTGCCGAGGTGAGCTCTGTTCTAATTTTCCCCTCTTCCTATTCTCCTGCTAAAGAAAGGGCTAGAAGAGGGACTTCCACATTTCTCCAACAGTGGACTGCTTTATTACTTGTGTCACCTTCAAGGCTTGGCAATGTGATGCCATCCAGCCAGAAGGACGTGTATGAAAGGCCCTGTGGGGAGGAGTGCTGTGACATCTGAGGGCCAGGGCAGGGCCAAGTGCCTTCTTCCAGGACCGCCCCTGCCCGCCCCAGCAGGTACCAGCTGCGTCTCATGTTCTCCGAGGCTGGCTGGCAAGCCCCTCCCTCCAGTGACCCTGGCCTGGCAGAGCCCACACGGGGCACAGGAGTGCGGCAGTCTGTGGCACCCACACAGGAGGCTCCCTATGGGTCCCCTAGACAGAGCTGCTCACCTTAAAGGAGAGCTTGGTCTTGCTCTCAGGCTGCCTCCAGATGATGACCATCACCAGTGAGCAGAGAAGGGCAGATACGGTGAGCATAAAGATGGCCCACAAGTCACCTTTTGTCAGTGCCTCCTTTCCAAGCACAGCCACAATGCAGAAGGTGAGGATCAGAATTGCTATGGGAGAGAGAGAGAGGTGCAATTCAATCTTGTTTAAAATCCCCAGATACCGTTTTCCCCAACACCTATGGAGAAGGAGGCTATACTTCGGCACCATTAACTACCACGAGGGCAGAATGACGGACCTCACGGTCCAGCAGTAGGACACAGGCTTATCCCTTCCAGCCCCGCCTCCACCACCAGCGACGAGAAACCATACAATGCCAATGAGCAAGACCCCAAACACCTTACAGAGAAGGGCAGGCTCTTACCTATGAGGCTGGTTGAAATGTTCACAATTAGCCCGGAGGATTTGGAAGGCTCCGCATTTCTGGGTGAAAGTATGGTTTTCAAAGAAAATCTCTCTGCTTCTGGTAAAAAGCCTGTCTGGGAATCACTGGTGCTCACCAATTCATTCTGGTCCACTTGATCTAGTTCATCGGTGGTTCTGGCCATCTGGTATACCATGTTAGGTTGCTCTGGCTGATAGCTGTCAAGGAATGTAGTGCATGACCACCATAGTGTGCTTTAAATGGGCAAGAGGACACATACCAACTCGAGTTCTTAGCAAGCTTCAAAGGTAAGCTGCCCAGGACACAAAGCATAAATGGGAAGAACACGGACAGAATGTTGCATTCTCTGGCAAAGCAGATACAGAGGAGGGGACCTGAGTCCGTGTTCTCTGTTCCCACTTCTTGGCAACACCCTCCTTGGTGTCTCTGATTTGAGGCACTTTGACCTTCCCCATGAACCAGCCCAGAGGAATGTCCTGACATGGTTTCTCCTGCTCTGAGAAGTAGCACCGGCCCTTGGATGCTTAAGATATTAGGCCACTTCCAACAGAACCATGGCTGAAGGGAGCCGGAAGTACACACGGAAATAGAAAGCAGTAATGTTAGGATCCTATTTGGTCCAGAGAGCCAGAGAAATGTGTCTTCAGGCTGACAGGTTTGAGAAATTCTGTTTGTGAGATTTAATTGGATCAATTTATTTTAAAACTCCAAATGCCTTAGAACAAATAACTTGATGGAGCTGGCTAAAGGACTGAGCCTGTGGCCTGACTTCCAAGACACAAGCTTCCTGCAAGTAAAGCATTTGTTTAAAATGAGGCTCCTTATCTTCCACCCAAAATGAACAGAGCTCAAATCATTCCTACCAGCTATGAAAAACAGAGTGCTTTCTGAATTATTTTGCATCTAACCTAAGAGTGAGCATAAAGATACTTAACCAGTTTTTCGCGGACTCACTTATGTTAATACCAGTCCATTAAGAATGTGAGGGCACCTCGGAAAAGGTGCCAGTGTTGAGCCCTTAGGAAGGAATAAGTGGTCAGAAAACTAGCCAACTAGTTTTAGCTGATTCTACACAGCCGCTACTGAGGCTCAACTCAAGTCTGACATACATCAGATGCTAAGCACATTAGAAATGGAATTCACGGTCTTGCAAGTATTCTAGGTGACCACCAGCGAGAGTCTCCACGACTGTGTATTCCCATGGTAAAGGCTCCCTTGAGCCATTCCTGGGGGTGAGAAAGTAGAGCCCGGTCCTTCCAGAGCAAGGAAAACTGGGGCCCAGGGGTGTGCTCTGGGAGGCGCACTGGGACAGCTGGGAACGGGACACCACGCCTAGGCCCTGTGCTGCTTTGTCATGGCCATCCGTGGGGCCGGTCGGGAAGACACAAGGCTAAAACAGCCAGAACGTGGGAAGTCACTGACCAACCTTGGCCGCTCCATCCATCTACAGCGGCTCCTTCCTCCAGCAGNGAGGCTCAACTCAAGTCTGACATACATCAGATGCTAAGCACATTAGAAATGGAATTCACGGTCTTGCAAGTATTCTAGGTGACCACCAGCGAGAGTCTCCACGACTGTGTATTCCCATGGTAAAGGCTCCCTTGAGCCATTCCTGGGGGTGAGAAAGTAGAGCCCGGTCCTTCCAGAGCAAGGAAAACTGGGGCCCAGGGGTGTGCTCTGGGAGGCGCACTGGGACAGCTGGGAACGGGACACCACGCCTAGGCCCTGTGCTGCTTTGTCATGGCCATCCGTGGGGCCGGTCGGGAAGACACAAGGCTAAAACAGCCAGAACGTGGGAAGTCACTGATCACCAACCTTGGCTGCTCCATCCATCTACAGCGGCTCCTTCCTCCAGCGACAGGACTGCTGCTCAGAAGCACCACGCTGAGCTCAGCTTCACACAGCTTGGGTCCCCCAGTCCCCACCAAGACTAGTTCCCAGTGCCCTCCAAACTAAGAACCTGGACCAAACTGAAACCATTACCCTATGCCTTCAAAATCTCTGCTCCCTGGATCCAGGCCCAAGAGCTGGGCTGAGAACCTGTCTACCCTCCCGATATCTCACCAGAAAAACGAGGGTGCATGATAGTGAGAGGCGGGCCCCCCGACTCTTTCTTTCCAAAGATGTTCTCTGTAACTAGGCTCTCAACCACCAAACCCCACCCTCTCCAGGAGAGTTCCCAAAGATCAGTTCCCAAAATTAACAACGTAAAATTTACACTGAATAAACCAATAACCTGATCTCTGAAAAGGCTAACAGGGTGCACCTTTCTATCACAGAACCCAGAAGAGCCATACATACCGTAAGACCAACACGCAGGCAGCCACCAAAGAGTAAGCCAGGAGAGTGCCGATTGACATGAGGTCTACCAGGTCCTTCAGGTCAAAGAGAAAGGCCATCACAGCTGGGGAGAAACAATCATCAGGATCCATGGATGGCCCTCCACACATTTACAGCCAGAACACCACCCACCCGTGATCCAGGGCACACAGGGGATGTTCCTTTTACTTGCTTCCTCACCCCAGCCCTTTCCATGCAAAGACACTGTAATATTGATTAAAAGAAGAAAAGATGAGGATTCAATCACATACACAGTCCCCAGGAGACAGTAATATAGAGAGTACTTTCATCAACATAACCTTTATTGATCCTTATGGCAACTCTGCAAGCTGTCCCTACAGTACACATGGAGAAACTGAAGTCAAATATGTTAGGACACTTATCTAAGGTCACATAGCCAGGAAGTGGAAAACTCAGGATCTCAACTAGGTTCTTGTGGCTCTGAGTCCAGTGTGTCTTTCTCTATACCAAGCAGACTCACAGACAGTCAGGTATACCTATCCATCTACCTACACACCATCCATCCATCCATCCACCCATCCATCCATCCTCTGTCCATCAATCACCCATCATCTATCCATTTATCCAGGCATCCAACTATTTACCCATCATCCAGCCATCTATTCATCCATCCAGCACTCACTAAGGGTATGCCAGTCAATGAGCATTAGATGTACACCATCAAACAGGGCAGACCAGACAGTCTCTGGCTTCCCTGAGTGTATCATCTAAGACTTAGGCATCAATAGGCAACAGTGATGAGCAGGTGCAAGTCCAGTGCTCTGGGAGGTCTCACAGGGGCTCCTGACCCAGACAGGTGAACATGAAAAGGAGTGTTATTTCCAAACCATATCCTTAGCTTTACCAGGACTCCACTTAAAAAAATATACAACAACATACATGCTTATTTGAAAATATTTTGTAATTTTTATGAGTATATATCTCTATTGATGTGGGTATACATGTAAAGCTCCCCATTTAAAAAATAACTTGAATAGATCTACTTTGGGATATTTTCAAATATACAGGCAAACAATACGATATTAAAGCATAAACACAAGACCATGACTTTTCCACAAATACTTCCCAAGCCCCTGTAGATCACTCCAACTAAAACAAATTTAAATGAAGGATAAATAACAGGATCAAAGAGCAATGCTGGGCCTTCTGGATCATTAGAAGAGCATCCAACCGTGCATGCCTCAGATGCCAACATTCCCACTCACACAGAAACTTAAGCCATACTTTTCCATGTGGGGTGATTTTAGAAAACCAAATACTTATTTACCACTCCCGCCAAATGAGAAGAAGGAGTAAATCCCTGGTCTGGTGAATGCATGTGCTTTAGAGTCGCTTTAAAGATTATAATTTCATCTCCCTTGATCAGCACAGGAAGGAAATTAAAGGCCAGGTTTTAGTATGATCAAATTACATGTAAATACTGAAAGAACACTTACTATTTCCAATTCCTTAATCTCTTAAATATACTGGTCATACTCTGACATATGGTGTCCCTTAACTGACCGCTGAGGTCACTGTCAAGACTGTACAATTACACAACAAATTTGTTAAGTAATGAAAAACCAGCTTTCTTTCATTAGATGACATTAATCCACACAACTAAGCACACTTTGCTAAGGGCATAAACACTACTAACAACAATTCATTCATGTAAGAGGATCCAACTGCCTTACCAATGGCTATTCGGCAAGTATAGACTGTGGTATAGACTGAACTCGTACCACGTGTCCTACTATATCGCAAAGACCCACTGCGCCGCTCACACCCTGGAAGGGAGCCAGCCACTTTGGCATAAAAACAAACCAGGAACCAAGAGTCAGACCTACTGGGTGTAGGTGAACCTCCTCACGTCACAGCTCTGTGCCATGGAATACTGACTGCCCTGTGTGTCTAGGAGGGGCCATTATTAAAGGAGAAAACAGAGAAAACCAACAGCATAGCATATATGCACATAATTTCCTTGGAGGTTCCTCTTTTCTTAATCGGGGGCCCCTGGAATATCACGTCACCCAAGGGTTCTTTGTGCACTGATTTCAGCTGTCTACGCTGTCCTCTCGGTGAGGAACCTGTTATTTGATAAGATAAACCTCCGCTGAGCCTGCCATTATTTATAAACTCACACAGCAGCTGGCACCAGCAACACCCTCAATATCTCCTGGAAAACAGGAGCACATTCCATAAGACTCTGACACGAAGGGACTCTCGTTTCCCCGAGAATTCCAGGCTAAGATACACGGACAATGAATTTCCAGTACGAACAAAAAGTCACTTGTTTTATACCATGCAAGGAGATGTTGTCCCACCAACGTCTACTCAGGGACATTCAGAAAAGGGAAAATGCAAATGGCTCTGAGGACACGGCATATGTGTTCCGAGCTCTGACAAGGAGGGCAATAATAATAATAAAATAATTCAACTTGTCGAGAAGTCCATCACACCCTCTGTAAAACTGGCCTCCCTCCACCCCTGTAGTCAAAAGGGCAGTTACCTGGCAGTAATCCAGGTTCCAAGGGTGAAAACCAAACGTTAAGAAGGCCAGTTCCAACTTCTCACAGACCGATACAATTCAAGATACTTCCCTAAGGACTCAACGGTTAAACATACTGGCATGTGGAATCCTTACCGGCAATGGCACCTGAGGTCACCATGGCGATTATTGGTGTTTTGGTCCTATCGTTGATTTTGGCCAAAAATTTGAACAGCAGCCCGTCTTCAGCCATGGCATAGATAACTCGAGGCATGGGGAACATGGAGCCTAAAAGACTAGACGGGAGAAAACAAAGTGCACCTGTAACACTGGCTCATCAGGAAAAAAGGCACCATAATGTGACCATGATGTGGTTTGCCATACGCATACCACCGAAAGGGAGCCCTGAACCTCTCACCAGGAACTGCCACCCTTCAAACTAGGTGAGGCCCATGGCTAAAAGACAAAATTCAATACATCAACCCCAGAAAAAGCACTTACTGTATGTAACGGCAAACGTCTAACATAAACAAGCAAAGGATCCAGTAGTAATTTTTATGAAAAGGAAATTCTGTACTTATTCCCCCCATAACTTTAGCTGAACCAAACAAAATAAAAGCACTGCTGCGTTCATGAGGATTTCTCTGTAGTTAACCAATGCTTACCAAACACTTCCTATATATACAGGCTAATTAATAGGAAATATCAGGTGCAAAATGTTTCTTATTAAAAGGCATTCACTCCCTTTCTCAAGGAAGCCTCTCCTCTGTGGCCAAACTAAGGGCCAAATTACAGTGTTCAAAGAGATGGCCCTGGTCCAGGGGCCAAGGCTGGGGACAGAGAGCCAGACATGCTGAGCTGTGACGTGATGATGTTAGATAGTGGGCCACGGACTCTCCAGAATGAACGGTCAGTACCAACTCGTGGGATGGTTGATAACAAGGTGAGAAACCAGAGCATCAGGGTTGGGGTGCTGGTTCTATCTCAAGGGAAAAGAGTGACATTAAGAGCAACCCCCGTGCGTCAGGCCTTACCTGGTAGAGAGAGCACAGAGGGAGCCGACGGCCACTGCATACTTGGCACCTTCCCAGCCCACGTGCTTGAAGGCGTCAGGCAGGGGGCTGTCCTTGTCCAGGCAGAAGTAGGGCATCATGAGTGTGAGGGCGGCAGACACCCCAAAGTAAGCAATGAAGCAAATCAGGAGGGAAGCGACAATCCCCACGGGGATGGCCTTCTGAGGGTTCTTGACTTCTTCACCTAGAAGCAGCAAGGAGTCAGGCCCAGGAGAGCGAGACAGTGAGGGGCAGCCCCATGAACCCAGAAGGTGCCCGAGGATGTGCAGTGTCCAGACAGTCCAGGCCACCCATAAATGACCGCCCCGCAGTGCTCGGCCCAATGGGAAGCAGGGTCTTTGGGGCTTCTGGGAACCAGAAGGGGGCTCTCCTAACACAGACCAGCAGACCCGTACACCCAGGGATGGCATTCTAGGCCTTTGCTCCATGGCTCAGCCAAGGAAAAGACTTGTTTCCTTTGGCAGAGAAAATTCAGGAGGCTGATAGAGCCCAGCCTATTCAATCGCAAGAATAACAATATTTTTAATGGCCTCATCTCTCCCGGATGATGCACAGATATGAAACCAGGCTGCAGCCGCGGCTGTCATTATCCCAGTCTAACAGCTGAGCGGTTAGTCACGTTCATGATGCAGATTTTCCTGTCAGGCGCTGCCGCTTGGGGAAGTGATAAAAGGCGGGGAAAGATTAGCAGGAAGCCACAAGTGTACACGTTACTCCTGTGTGAAAGAGCGGCAGCCGGCACATGCCTGCAGGAAGGAAAACCGCAGCCCGTGGGTAAAACTGGCCCAGCCCACCTGATGAGGAAGGAGGACCCTCGGCCCGGGCTCCAGGCACCGGGCGGCGGCCTACCTGTGGTGGCGATGCAGTCAAAGCCCACGAAGGCATAGAAGCAGGTTGCTGCTCCTGACAGGACCCCCGAGAACCCGAAGGGCATGAATCCACCACCGCCGGGCTTCCCTACTTTTGTGTCACTAGAATAAAAGAGCCAAAGATCATTACCACCCACGTCGCAGTCCTGAAGAGAAGCCGTTCCAGTCGCCCCACCCACTGCTGGGCAGGGGCACTCCAGACCCTTGGAGAATGACTCCCGAGGCGGCTGTCACCCCAGCCGGTGAGCCACTGGCCACTGCTCTGTGAGGCCTGCAGCCACGGGTACCCTCACTAAGCCCGGTCCGGAATGGGGAGGGCGCAGCGACCCAGGGGGCCAACGGGGAGGTGGGGAACAGCCAACCCATGAGCCTCTCCCCCAGGACCCTCAAACAAACACCACATTAGAAAACAGCGCTGTCACCTGGGTGCAGCCGCCCCCCCAACCAGGAACCAAATGTAAAAAGTTTCCTATATTTACCAGTAACTCAAGTCTCAAAAGAAGCAGAGATACTGAGGTTTAAAAAAAAAAAAAAAAAGAAAAACTGTCTTCGTCAACAAGAGCATTTCCCAAGCCCCACAGCACATGGTAAACAGGGATGTGGACATGGTTGTGGACCAGTGCCCCCCAGTGCCTCCCAGCACCCAGCATGGCTCGGGCGGGGCGCAGGGCCTATCTGCCAACGTAACAGACACACAGTCCAACACTTTGTAAACCCCGGAAGTCCTTAAGATTCAGGAAATAGTTCCAAGGAAGTGAAACTGACTCTAAATAGCGTGTCCAGGCCCAGAACGCAGCCACATGGGACCTGGCTGGATCCCTCTCGTCGTTCTGGACGGCTACTCCAGGCCCCGCCCGTCACGGGGTGATTCTAAGCCTCATACACCCCAGGCCTCTGGCACCGCATGAAAAACAGAAGACCTCCCAGCCCAGAAAGGGTGGCTTGGCTCCTCCCTCACCAGCCACATGTTTAGCTGGCTGCAGGCCGCAGGCCTTCTGTCGCACAGTCACCTAACAGAGTCCCTGAGGATGGTCCCCACTTCCCCTTGGTCCCTCCTAACTCAGCAAGCTGACAACTGCCTGGCTCTGCAGGGGAAGCTGCCCTTGACCACTTGACTTCCAAACATATGAAGGGGAGCCGTAGAGAATATTCCAGTCCTACAAACAGATGTTAAGGCTGGGTTAGCAAATCATTGGTCAAATTTGCTTGCAGAGGGGTTTACCGACTAATTAAACAGATAACCACTTTAGACCCAGTATTTCCTAATAAAGAGTGAGCCTGGTACTGATTCCTACAGGGTTCTTGGTTTCAGAATCTGCTGCTGAGTCCCTGGACATGAGAGCGTGAAGCAGGCCCTTAGTCTGGCACTTAATACAGTTCAGTAAGTAGCAATGTGAGGGAGACCCCCAGACACACAAGCAATAGACGTAGGAAAAATTGTTGCCAGACTCAAACGGAAGTTGTCAATTTAAGCTGGGATGAAAATAAACCCACAACCCAAGTACAAAAATGGCAGCCCAGGACAAGTCAGTCAGCAAGCCCCAGGCCGCACCCACGCATCCACACATCACAAAGGACATATGATGCCCTGGTGGGCTGATGCCTATGACAAAAGATTTAGGCCAAAGCCCAAAACAAAAGAGCTGACAGCCAAATCACTCAGGAGAGAGGGATAAGAAGATAAATGAAGGGGACTCATGATTGAGATGATTCTGGGGGCTCCTGGGACTTCCTGACAAAGTCCTAGGGACTTCTGAACACAACTTACACCTTAGAACCTAAGGTCTTCGTCAGGACCCAGCTTCCCTAAAACGGCCAGGACAGAGAGACAGGTGTGTAAGGCCTCCAGATGCCCGCCCGCCTCGGCGAGCCCACTAACACCCAGGGCTACACAACATCCGCAAATAGGAATAAACGAGCGCCAGGACTGACGGGTTTGCTTTAAACAACCACAAGGCAGAGGCACCACAAAGGTTTTGGGAATTCCATTTGAAGGGAAGAGGAAAGTGCAGGACACTACAAACATCAAACCCTGGAAAGAGGCCTTGCAGAAGAGTACTGGGTCTGAACGCACCTTCATCATGAGAACAGGCAAAGCGGGGACCACCAAGCCCAGGGCTGGGGACAGCGAGCAGAGCACGACGGCAGCGTCCTCCCCGCTGCTCGGGATGGCAGCGGGGGCGGAATCCGATGGAAGGGGAGCGACACAGAAGGTCTGAACCTGCATGAACTCCAGGGGCCACCAATGGGAGTAACCTGGCTGCCATCGACTTGAGTCCCTTCTGGACCATCGCCACACGGGTGCCCGGACACCACACAATCACAAAGGACAAGGTCCTCGAATGAAAAGCCCTGTGGGAAATGCTAGCAAGGGAAACACGCAAGGTGCAGAAAAGTGGATAGAGGTTGCTTTTCAAGTAAAAAGAGAGGGAATATACACCTGAATTATGTCTATCAGTTACATAATAAATATAAACGTATACTTACAATTGCTTCTATTTATACAGATAAAAGCTGGAAGCTTTTACACAAAGATAATAAAAATGACCACTGTGGTAGGGGGACAATGAGGTAGATGAAGGAATGGGAACACAATTTCTCAGTGTAAACCTTTTTATAACATCATAATGCATGAACCACATGAAAACATCATCTACTCAAAACACTAAGTTCGACGTTTGAGAACAGCGTGGGTATTCCGCTTTCGGTGGCAGCGTAGTGCCAGGATACCGCCACAGAACCCGCTCTACTGGCCTCAAACCAAAACATGTCGTCAAGGCTCTTTATGTAAATCAGTAACTGACCCCCGTTATCTGCGTGTGGTGGCTGTGCCCCTCGGCACCTGGCAACTTACACAAGAGGAAACGGGGAGGCGGGATCATGCCACCACCTGGCCGATGTCGCCTGGCCCTGGTGACAGAGCAGGCTGAAGCCAGGTCTTAGACCAGTGCCGCTGCTCCCACAGCAGGGTGGCCAGCTCTCCGCGTGCCACTCAACCGGTGACCCAGACGTTGGCAGAAAGAGTAGCTGGCAGAGGAAGGAAGGAAAAACCATCTTGTGTTCATAAACACCCCTGAGCCCCGGGGTGAGGCCTTGAGAGGGGGCTTCCACGGTGGGGAGGGGGTCCTCTCCTCGGTGTGGCCTTTTCCCCCAACAGCAGTGGAAAGCATCCTTCATCAAGACTCAACCCTTGTAACTTCCGCATGTCACCCTGACAGAAACTGCCAGTTGTCCCCAGACGCCACACCCCCTTCCTCTTCCCAGTAATAACGCTGCAATATGGTAGGTAGGCACGGGAGCACTAAGGATAAAGACAACATGCTTCTCAGATGCTCCAGCTACAAGGTGCAGCCACTTGACTTAGGCAGGCATGGTGCACACATCTCCTGAGAAACGTCAGGCAAGTGAAGTGAGAGGGAGAGTGCTCTACTACTTTTCTCATTTCTTTCCGGCTGGTGGGAGCCATCTTGGACCCTGGGGTGACCTTGGGAATGGAGGCCATGGACAAGGCCATCAGATGGAAGAATTGGACTCCTTGGACCACCAAAGTAACGAGCTGGGCTGACCGCCTGCAGATGCTGACTTGCGAGAACTAAGCCTTTATCTTAGGAAAGCCAATGATATTTTTGGGTTTTCATCCTAACTGACAAGAAACTCTCCAACCAAACCTTCTCAGTGGGTTTCCAGGCCGGGCTGTAGCTTTACACTTACTACATCTGTCACCCATCTACAGGACTCTGGAGAGGGAAGCCAGAGGTAGCAGCACATGTTGAAGGCAGTAGGCAACCAGCCAGACTGTCGGACGACATTCCTATTTCAGACCAAGCGACAGACTCCAAGGTTCACAGGGGCCTTTACAGCCAGTCACGGAGGGAGCATCATAAAATCACAACCCAGCATGGTCAGAACTGCCACCAAAGCCACGCAGCCTCAAGCTCCTCTGTGCTGAGTGGTTTGGTTGGGAAAAGCTCTATTGTTTCAGAGAGACAAGCAATTTCATGCAAGACTACACGGCCATGGTCAGAAATACAAATCTACGGCTGGAGAAAAAAAAAGAAAAGAAAAGGAGGCAGTTTACAGGTTTTAATAAAATGAAAGAGCAAGCTTTGCCCCAGACCTGCAGCACTGTGCTGCAGAGGCAGCGCTCCTGGGGCGAGGTCCAGCGCCCTTCATCATCACCAGGACACAAAGTGTGTGAGGATAACCAATGACAGTAAGAACCATCAGCTGACACAAACCATCTCTTCCTAAAAACAATACAATTACGTCTCGGTCAACAACCAGGAAATAAGCCCTTCCATCTATATTTAATTCCTGCTCTGTAAATAGCAACCAGAAACACAGTCCCCCAAGTGTTCAAACTCTACTATTACTTCCCAGCTTATTTGGAACTGGCTTCACTCCACGCTGAGTTAACAGGCACCAATAAACGTGGCATAAATACGACTCAGGAATGCTACATTAAAAATCCTCATTTCTCAGGGGCGCCAGGTTAGCTCAGTCAGTAGAGCATGCAACTCTGAATCTTGGGGTCATGAGTTCAAGCCCTACAGTGGGCTGAGAGCTGCTTATTTAAAAGAATTTAAAATCTCTTATCTCTGTAATAGTTTAGTCCCCAAAAGGCGCTTTGTATTTGAACTGTTAACCACATAATATTTCTCGCATTTAATTCAAGAGTTTCCTGTTTGCATTCCAGTAGTGAACTAGTCACATGCATCAATGCCTGTCCAGTGACCAGACAGCTGGAAGATAAGAGGGCGCCCTACCTAACCAGAGACCAAGTTCGCCCGTGACTGCTCGGATGCCCGGTGTGGGACCTTGTTTCTCAGCATCCCTTAGAGCTAGATGGGGCCCCTACTGGGTTCCCACCCGTGGCATGTCAGCAGAAGGGACATGCATCTTCAGGGTCTGCCCTGGGAAGCCCTGGGCATGCTCTCTTCCGCCCCCTTCCCTCTCTGGGAGAGCTGGACTTTGCCTGTGCCCATAGCCCGGGTCTGACCGTAGAGAAGAGGACAATCCTTGGGCATGACAGGCCAGCCAGGTGGATGACCAGAGTCCCTGAAAGCCTGTGTGCAGCCACGATGGCCGTCAACCTGGCCCTCCTTTTACAAGCACTGCATTTCTGGAGGGTCCTCCTTATCAGAGCAGTTTAACCTTTGGTCGTAATTAAAACAGAATCACAAACTCTCACTCCCCATTCTCCATCCCAGGACCCTAAGATTCTCCTGAAAAATCTGACCAACCAAGATCAGAAAGAGAACATTCTGATTGGCTGGTTTTGTTTCCTAGGTAATCTGAGCTTGCTGATAAGGCTTCACGGAGCGCCCTGAAAGAGCACAGGTCTGAGAGCAGGCCTGTCACTTGACTCCAATTCTGGGTGCCTTGAGTCAGATTATGAGGGCGATGGGGCCACTGGCTTTCAGGGATGGTGTACCCCAAGACTACGGCAGGAAAAAGAGACTATTATAATCACATTTTGACACTTCAGTAATTCAGAAAACCTCTGACCAAAGCAGTGATAAAAGTTTCATGTACTTCCTCCCTCGACGTTATTAATAGGAAGACGTTTCAAAATAAGGTGATACCACCATGGTTTTGCAGAGAAAATCTTCGCTGAATATAACATTTAGAGGTTGGTCATGAAACAGAATATGAGGAAAAATAGATAACTTATGGAGTCTGACAATGATCTCCAAAGATGTGTAATTCTAGAATTAGAATGAAATTTTGTTTTCCTGAATACCCTCATCATACAATGTTCTGTCAAGTTCAGGGAAACGAAACCTAGCACCAATTTCAAAAAATTTACTGCAAAAACAAAAAAGTTAATTCAAATTCAAATTATATTTGTTATAAAGGCACACACTCTTCTAGCCAATCACATGCCCCCGATGCCGGTGTGTGTTGTTAAGTACGAGTCAGCTGCCACATGCTGAGAGGAAGACTCAACGACTCACTTGTTCAGGCAGAGATGGTGGGATGTGTTCCTGAAATCCTCCTCCGTGAGCTGCCAGTTTTTAATCGACCCTTTCACGAACCCCGACACCATTATGAAGCCCAAGACCAGAACGTTGACGCAGGTGAATATTTTGTTGACCATGGCTGACTCTTTCACGCCGAGAGTTAAAAGTCCTGAAAAAGCACACACACAAGAAAATTTTGCCTGAGGGTATTCACTTTGTGCCAGGCAAGTCCTTCCTGGGAAAGGATCAGGGATCAGATAGGAAGGTGACTTAAGAAGAATCCAAATGGCATCAACCCTCCTAAGATTTCTGTGAGCCTCTGGGAGCGGGGCTGAATTAGTAATCCTCCTAGAGGCAGGCATCAAAATAACCTAAGTCCACGGGGTGGTTCACAAAGCTATTGAAGTCAGCCTTCCAGGTCCCCTCTGGAGTGGAGGATGCCACCCAGGGGGCACCCAAGGACTGCAGAGAAGAGGAATACAATGGCCAGCTGCCCTGGAGAGCAAGTCCTTCCCAGCGATGAAGAGAAGGCCTCTTCTGGCACCTTCTCCTCTCAACTAATATACTTTCCACTCCTCTCAGGGGGGCAGGACTTTTTTTTCTCCAAGGAAGAGACCTTTTGCTCAGTTTCTTGGTAAAATGAAGGGGGTTTTTCAGATATGAAAATTATCAGACTCACTTTGGAACGTTAGTGGTATTAGCAATGACAACTCCTGATGATTACGGAACCACTGATCATGCAGTTTGTCAGCGGACTCAGAGCATATAACGCAATGTCTCAGCTAGACTAGCTACAGCTCATAGACTCACAATAAGGAAAAAAAAAGACAAGTGATCACAACACACAGGAACCACAGGACAACACCGTTTCTGAGGCTGAGAGGTCACAGGATCACCTTGGGGTAAAGGTACCCTTTGGGGACTTCTGTGGCTAAACTCCTGGCTGGCTAAGAAAAGCTTGGGAAGATGTCCAGGTGACGGGGGTGACCACTGCTTAGGACTTGAGAGTGCTGCCCTGCCACACAGAATATAAAATGCATTTCACTAGAGACTGAATCCTGAAGTGAAGGCATTAGAAGGGAAGTGAGCAATTAATCACAGGGAACACCTCGCTCTGTTTTCTCTTTGGCATCCCTCCCTCTCATGTTTATGAAAATCTCACTAGTGCGAACTTAATTTCTGACCCACGTTCCTGCCAGCTGGGCCAGAAGACTGCTGAGACTGGCCTGCGGAAGATGATTTCAATTACATGGTGCGTAAAATAAGGCATGTTGTTTTTAAAAGCCATCCAGCATTTTCCAGCCTCAAAGGGAAATTTATCTGCATTCAGCCCAATCCTCGCCCAGTAAGTTCCACATGGAACGAAAGTCCCATCCTCGAGGCTGAGACACAGACAAAGGTCACTAGGAAGACACTGCCATCCGCTGTGTTCAAGCAACATCTGGATTTTTAAAATTCTGGACCCATGATTCTCTCGTGACACTTATCTATTTAAAGGGCATTTTGATGGCTGTTAGGTGTAAACTACCTAAGACTTCTCCAACGCCCAAGGCACACATTGGAGCTCAGACTGACCTCACCCTGCATCCTCCTGGCTGAAGGATGCCACCATCCCTTCCAAATGCTCGCCCACCCAAGGGAGCTTATACACCTGGGTCACTTGTACAAAACGCTCACAATCCTAACAAAATCCTACTCCACAAACCACTACACAAACTCTCCTTTAACTAAATGGCATGCAGCTCTGGCAGCTATTCAGCAGGCCAACCTTGTGTGTACAAGCAGCCATTAGGACAAAAAAGATGTCTGCATTCGTTACAGAAAGAAAAGAAGAAAATGAGGGGCAGGGAGAAAGAGAAAAGGAAGAGAAAGACTTAACCGGGGCCTGTCTCACCCCTCAGGCCACTCACTGCAACCTGCGTGGCACTGTGGGGCTTTACCTGTTAGGATAAGGATTATGATCACAGCTAATATGTCTGGGTTCTCAGCCAGCACCCCGGGGGCATTCAGAGCCATATGCTTCCGCAAGAACTCCCCAATGGGTTTGCCGATCAGCTCATCGAACGTTGCGCTCCAGGCCCTCGCCACGCTTGAAGTACCTGCCACGAGACACATGCACCAGAGGAAATGAAGGAAAACAATGAACAGTATTTGTCAGCAAGCTCCCCTCCACAGCCTCTGTGTGGGGCCCCAGATGATGCACTGGGACGCGGTGGCAGCAGCCAGACCCCGGCCTGTGCTAGCCCGGAAGTGAGACTCAGTTAGTGTCTGCAGTGAAGTGAGAAGGGGCCAGCTTCACGGGCCTGGAAACAACTTTCCATCACAACCCAGCATGAGCACGTATACTGTGTCCCAAACACATGACTGGGTAGCAAACGTTTTACAAAACAGCGTTATTACCCTGATCACCTGAGATGCACTCAGAGTATTCATTCAACTCTGCATATTTTATTTCGTTACTAAAAGAAAACTGGTGGTAAATCGCAGCACTGACTTTGTGATCCACTCACAAGGTGCGGTCAGCAGCTGGAGGCACCTGGCTCAGGAGGCAACTTCTCCAAGACCCTCCTGGCGACAGAGCTGATGGCCCCCATCCACAGGTGAACGCTGTTCTCCCAGCAAGTGGGGGACCAATGAGACCCACACATGCTGGCCCTCACCCCAGCCACAAAGTCATGGGCTTACCCCCAGCGGGCGTCAGCCCACCTCTGCCACTTGTGTGCCCAAATCTGGCACCTGACCCAGGGGCCACAGGTCCCCAGGTGTCTGACCACAGACAGAGCCACCTCCACATCCCCCACCACGAGGAACTCACACAGATGCAGCACCATGAATGCCACCGACCCATGGCTGTGCCCTCTCCCTACCAGCCTGGATAAAGTCACAGCTTTTCCAGGAAATGTCACTAAAATTCCAGGATTCACATAGAGCATTTTCCTTTGTTTTCAAGGGGGCTTTACTAGTGACTGTGGTCTGGGTCACCCACAGGATTCAGCCAGAGGGAACTACAGAGATTCAGTGTTATTTGCTATCTTGTGGAGTGTTTTTTTACATCAGCTCAGAAATTTAACCATGTTTCTTCATCCTCAGCGTCCAGCCTATTATGACTTCTGTCCCTCAAGGCCACACAGCCCAGTGAAGACAACTGGTCTCCCCACCACCTTCCCTACAGAGGCCAGCTCCCTGCAGATCAGGCTCCAAGGCCTGCCGTGCGGGGGGGGGGCCGCCCAGCCTTCCTTCCTGGCCTACCCCACTCCCTAGCTCTGCAACATGGCTTAAAATACACACACACACACACACACACACACACACACACACACACACACACATTTGCTAGGAAAAACTGCCCTTCCCTGAAAGCTAAAGCTGAGACTCACCCACAATAACACATGTGTGAGTCAGTCTGCTACAAGCAAACACCGCTCTGGCAAGTAATCTTTCATTTGTTGGTGTGGAGGCAGCGGGCAATTCATGCCCTTCCCTGAAAGCTAAAGCTGAGACTCACCCACAATAACACATGTGTGAGTCAGTCTGCTACAAGCAAACACCGCTCTGGCAAGTAATCTTTCATTTGTTGGTGTGGAGGCAGCGGGCAATTCATGCTCCTGGTTTTGCTTTAGGCCCAGGGAAATCCTCTGGGAACAGAACAGCCCATTTAAGATGGCTACGTCCCCACTCAGGGACCTGAGCTTGTATGAGTATTTGTGGTTATAAGTTTTAATGCTGTGCTGAAAAAAAAAAACAAAACTGAAAACTCACATTATTACGAATTTTATTTTCGAATGCAGAAGCGTGAGCTATGGTGGCTGTCTGGTAGCAGTCACTGAAAAGAAAGGGATGTGCCGCTCAGAGAGCCTGGTGGGAGTCCTCCGCCAGATGGCCTGGGCAAGCCGCAGTGGGGGCCCTGCACAGAGCCCAGGGCCAGCACCCAGCGGGTAGCACACGACCCCCTACGACGTTCCCAGTGCAGGGGACGCAGGAGCGAGCCAGGACCCGCTTACCACATCTTCCTGTGTTTTGATGATATTACAAAAAGCTTGCTGAAACATCAATGGAATGTTTAGTGGCTATTTATATTTCTACTTTTAGGAACTGGCCATTCATATCCTTTGGTTATTCTTATACTCCGGTGTTTGTCTCTTTTAAGTTGATGTGTTCAACTCTGGTTGTAATAAAAAAAACAACACAAAGAGAAACAACACCTTCTCGCCCACCAAATTGAGAAGACTTTATATTTTTAGTGTTTTTGTTTATCAGTTGTTTTTTTTTTTGTTTTGTTTTGTTTTGTTTTGTTTTTAATGCCAATGCCCAGGGTGATTAAGTATGTGAGGAAAGGGGCCTCTGGCCATCTGAAGGATCACAGGTAATATGGGCCTTAAAAATACGCAGGCCTAAGGGGTGCCTGGGTGCCTCAGTTGGTTAAGCACCTGCCTTCGCCTCAGGTCATGATCTCAGGGTTTGTAACTTCGAGGCCCGCATTGGGCTCTCTGAGCAGAGCCCACTTCTGATCCTCTGTCCCCCTCTCTCTCTGCCCCTGCCCCACATACTCGCTCTCTCTCTTAAAAATAAATAAATAAACTTAAAAGAAAAAAAAAAAGAACGGCTGACATGCTCAACAACAAGAGAACAATACGCAGGCCTGGGCGCCTAGGTGGCTCAGAGGGTTGAGACAGCTCAGGTCATGATCTCCCGGTTTCTGGGCTCAAGCCCCACGTCGGGATCTGCGCTGGCAGCCCAGGGCCTGCTTGATCTTCTCCCTCCCTCTCTCCCTGCCCCTCCCCTCCTAGTGTTCTCTCTCTCCAAATAAATAAATAAACACCTTTTAAAAATATGCAGCCCACTGACCTAGACATCCTGCTTCTTAAGACCATTTTAAAGGAAAAAAAAAAAAAATCATGGCTACGCCCAAAGACATTAAGTGATTAACTGTTTATAAAAATAGTAACACAACTGGAAACAGCCTAAATACCCCACAGGACATCTAAAAAATCATGCTATGTAGAGAAAACTATATAATGGTATACAGTCATTTGGAATATCACTACAGAAAAATCATTAATACTATGAGAAATCCTTACTATATACTGTTTTATCAATAAAGAGACATGCTGGACAAAAACTATGCATTTATGGTTACAAAAATATTTACAATAGTTAGATCCCCAAACTCTTAAGAACAGAGATTATCTTACTCTTTCATTGGGTCCCTAATATCTAGCACAATGTCTGGCACAGAGGATGGACTCAATAAATATTTGCTGAAAGAACGAATGAATGAATAATTTCTCTGGGTTGTTAGATCGGGCAATGTCTACTTTCTGCTTCACACTTTTCTGTATTTCCCAAATTTTTCTCTATCAGTGATGTGTTTAGTAATCGTAATCAAAAATACTAAAAGGGACTATACTCTTTTAAGTAACAGCAACTTCCCATTGACTCTACGGCTCTTGTGTTACCAGGACTGACGTCCTCGTTGGCCTGGCTTGTACCTCGCTAACAGTCTGACGTGCCTGACTGTTAAATACGGGGGCACAGACCAGAAAGAGCAGTGATCCCCAAAGGCCGCCCCCTCCTTTCATATAAGGGAAAGGGAACATGTACAACAACAGTCAAGGGAGGAGCTAGACTTCCAGGGAGGAGCTAGACTCGGTCCATTTGGGGAGCCAAGCTGAGCAAGGCCCATGGTTTGGAGGTGAGAACAGCAGAGGGGGAAGGGACCAGGCTCCAGGCCTCCTGTGACGTACCGATGATGTAGGAGAGGATTAGGTTCCAACCAGTGATGAAGGCCCAGAGCTCCCCGACGGTGACGTAGCTGTAGAGGTAGGCCGAGCCTGTCTTGGGGACCCGAGCACCAAACTCTCCGTAGCAGAGGCCGGCCAGCACCGAGGCCAGAGCCGCGATCAGGAAGGAGATGACGATGGCAGGGCCCGCGTCCTCACGGGCCACAGCCCCAGCCAGGACGTACACGCCAGCACCGAGCGTGCTGCCCACCCCCAGAGCCACCAGGTCAAAAGTGTTCAGGCAGCGAGAGAGCTGGCTCTCCTCCCGGCTACAGTCCACGACCTTCCGGCGCAGCATCTGGTTCCCAATGCCGAGCAGAACTTTGCACCCCATTGCGCTGTTCAAACCTGTGGGAGGAAAAGATCCAAAGTGTTCGTTATTGCCTTTCTTTCCACCCGTAACCTCGTCTCTCACAACACAGATGGCCACCATGTCCTTTACTGCAAAAATACGTTAAATCCCAGAACTCCACAACTGGTTATTCCAACATGCGCCTGCAAGTTCTCCCAGCCCCAGGCTTGCCCAGCATGGACGGAAATGCCAGGGAGGTCAATCTACCCAGCTGCCTGCACTTCGAGGTCTCTGGGCTGCCGCATTTACTTCAGTTCTCAGTTGAGAGCCTTCTATGGACAGAAATTACACAGTATGAGAAACACAAACGAACGGCATTGTTCTTGCCCTCAACAATCATACAATGTACCATGAAAAACAAGATGTTATTCCAAGTATAATGCTATGGAAGGCAAACGGATCCATATTTAATTATTAAAACCCAAGGGCCTTGAATAGCAATAACGATGCCTTTTCAGACCTTGCTGGGATCCCCTGAGGGCAAGAACCAAGCTGCTTCCGCTTTTAAGTTAATACAGAGTTAGGTACAGAGAAGAAAAAAATGTTGGATTATTATAAATTAGGGGTGTTTCTAACTGTTACCACTCCAAGAAGCCCTTATCTTCTGGGCCAAAACAGCCCAATGTGCTACATGATACGCTTCTGAGCACAGATCAAGAGAGGGCACGTATTCACCAATGGCTTGCATCATCCAACCTGCTTCACCTGGAACAAGCCCAGGGCGGGGCCCCAGGATGCATGCACATAATGGACCGCATCCCAGGCCAGCACTCCAATCCCTCTCCTGTAACACACAGGCCAACCTTGCCTGGGCAGTTCATCCCACAGGGGTGAGGAGGGCCAGCGAGCCATTGGCCAGGATACCAGCACCCACCCTCAAAGACATGGAACGAACCTCCCCAGCCTCAAGGGGACTGCCCACATGACTTCCTTCCACAGAGGGCAGCCTGGAAAAGACAGAAAACAGTGGAGAAACCAAACCAACACTACCTCGGCCAGGGGGCCATGGTCCACAAGGATAAACATTGGATTAGGTAATGTGACGAGAAGGGCACTTGACCTCTGTGATCTTCCTCCTCAAGCCCATCGCCCCAGTCTAATCATGAGAATACTATCAGACAACTGACAGACAGGGAACATTCTACAAAACACCTGGCCCGAGCTCCTCATAACTGTCAGGTCCTCAGGAACAAGGGAAGGTCAAGAAACTGTCACAGCCAAGAGGAGCCGAAGGGACACATGGCAGCTAAATGTAACGTGGGATCCTGGATGGGATCCTGAAGTAGAAAAAAGATAAGGGGAAAACTAACAAAATCTAAACAAAGCACAGGCATTCGTTGTATCCATATCAGATCACTGGGGGTTGTAACTGATCATCCGCACTAAGGTGCTAACAATAGAGGAAACAAACAGGTGTGGAGTATAAGGAACTCTGTACGATCTTCACAGTTTTTCTCTAAATCTAAAACTGTTCTAAACTGAAGAGTTTATTTTCAAAAAACACCACGTGCAGAGAGAAGCTATCATCATGACTTTTAGCTACCGAGGTACAAAAAGATCACTGCTAGGGGCGCCTTAGTCGGTTAAGCGTCCGACTTTCGCTTAGGTCATGATCTCACGGTTCGTGGGTTCGAGCCCCGCGTCGGGCTCTGTGCTGACTGCCAGCTCAGAGCCTGGAGCCTGTTTCAGTCTGTGACTCCCTCTCTCTCTGACCCTCCCCTGCTCACGGTGTCTCTCTCTCTCTCTCTCTCCTAGAAATAAATAAAAAACAATAAAAAAAAGATCACTGCTTTTTCATCTTTATTATCAACTGGCATTTATTGACCTAACGTTGCTACAATTAAGTCACTGGAAAACAAAATAACCTAAATGGAAAATGGCAGACCTCGCCAAGTCCGTACCTAACCACCTGAAACACCTGGCCTCGCAGCCACGCTCCGTGCCCTCCGCCCCCAGGCTCTGGCAGGACCCTCTGTGCGGTCACACAGGAACAGGGATGGGCCTCTCTGCACTTCACCTGACCAGGCAGGAAAAAAAAAAATGTTGATCTCAAGACTCAGAAGTTTCCAGCTAGGAGGAGGAATAAGAGTCATGTGTTCTGAGCCCCTTGTATAAAGATGAAGAGAAATGACTCAGAGCCAAGGGTCAAACAAGGTCACGGAGCTGGGAAGGCACAGTGGCCCCAGCTCTAGGGCTCCAGCATTCCAGGTGGGAAGGAAATGACATCATTGTGCAGTGAGGCAGGGAGGATGTGGGGAGGAAATGAGGAAAGACGACATTATTTGTGGAGCAGGAAAGCCCCAGACAGGAGGGGGTGACAAGCAGAAAAGGGCAGGTGATGGGAACGAGGGAAGAGCAGGCAGAGAGACCAGGGCTCACCGGTCTGTTTCAGGCCACATGCTGCCTCTGAGGTGCCGGGACAGCGGCGGCGATGCCTGGGCCAGGCAGGTTTCTCAGACCATCACGGTGAGGCCCTGAGTGGCCTGCCGGGGCCTCGGGTCCTGGAGAAGGCCCCAGCTCTGCTGAGCGAGCCCAGGGTGCCATTCCTCCTGGACCCGCCTTGTTTTTTCCTCCTTACAGGATTTAGCTGGATTTATTCAACTCAGACTGTAAATCAGGACCAAGCTTTTAGGAAATAACTGCTTGGATAATGAGCTAAAGATGCACCATTTCAACACAAGCGCCAGCAGCAAAGGCTGCGCTAGGGGGTGTGCAGAATGCCTGCAAAATAGCTTCCCGGCATCATTTTTGGCAGGGCGGGGGCCTCTGAGGGGGACAGGAGCCTCACGGGCAGCGGGTGCGGAAGGTCCTGCCTGGTGTGCACCTGCACGGCCTTCAGGCTGGTTGGTAAATGCAGCTGACATTTAGAGAGTGCCTCCCTGCTCCCCCCCCCCACCCCCGCCAGATGTAGTTGAGTTAGTAAGTGGATTCTCTCCCTGAACAGTAAAAGCCAGTGCGAGGCAAAGACGGTGTAATTAAATGGCACCTTCCTTCCTCGGCCTCGCAGAGTGAAGTAACCCAGGGGCCCAGAAGGCTGGGGCGAGCGTGCCTTCCTCCGAAGGCTCAGACACATTCTGTCTCCGTGATTCACACCCCTAAGCCCCAAAGTTTGTGTTGTCTGGAGCAGAAGGAAAAGCTGCTGGAGCCTGGCACAAGACGGGCACACGCTTCTGCGCCTCCTCGGGACGGAAGGCGAACGAGAGCCCCGTGACCCCCTCAGGCCGAAGTGAGCCACCAAGACGTGCAGAGCAGCGCGCCGGGCGGGCACGCACCTGCCAGCCGAACACCCGCGCCAAGAACTCACTTCCTCATGTGGGGGACTCAGCACCGTCTTCAAAATAAAGGGGGCAGGTTATGCACATAGAAATGTAGATGCAGACGGTGGTTTTCAAACACAGTGTGAAAAGAGAACTCTTTGTCGAGAGTACAAAACACGACCAGACAGACACGGTTCATTTCTTTTCAACAGGCACGCAGCGGCCCTTCTCTCTGGGGACAGCCCTCGGCTGTTCCTTGCCCCTGGCGGCCCTGGGCAAAGTGCTGTGTGACCCGCTGCATGGGGAGCACGCAGGGACCCGAGAGGGCATCAGCCTCCCACTAGTTTTACCCTGGTTGCTTTGCTTTGCTTCTCCTCTTTCTCAGTTTTTATCACTGAGGGACAGTTGAGGTGCCGTGTTCTATCTGACCTCGGTCACCACTGGAAGTACTTACTGCTTGGTTATCTGGAGAAAGGGTAAGGAGCTCAGGGAAGAAAGACAGTCAAACATTGCGGGGGGCCCAGAGCTGACAGCTCAGGGAGACAAGAGTCTCCAGTCAGGTTCTACTTTCCAGGGTTGCTGAAAATGAGACACCCGCCATGTCCTGGGCTTATTTTTAAGAAACAGTCTTTCTGTCTCCTTAGAAGTGGCATAAAACGACATTCTCCGAGTGGCATCATCCGGCAGGATTCTGTACACATCATGCCACCACTTATGTTCGTGCTGAGACCCTAAAGCTCGTCATCCAACCAACAGCGAGATAAAATAATGCTTACCTGTGTCAAACGAATCTAACCATTTGAGTGCCTGCAGCGGCCGGCTGTCCTGGCCTTCCTGCTGTGGGGGCTTACACAGGAAGCTGCCCCAAGGCTTGGAAAGCATTCCCTGAAAATCAGGCTATCCTTTCTTGTGGGGAGCAGTCTGTACAGTGGTCAACACCTACACTTTTATTGGAGGTTTTGACAGGAACCTTGCAACAGCAGAGTCTCAGATCTGTCTTACCCCCTGCTCATTTATTATTAAAGAGCACTTACCTCAGGCAGGGCATCCCCTTTGCTTTATAAAAGCAAAGAAAATCTGGCCCTTTCCCACAGAAATTCTCACTCCGAGTTTTATTCTGGTGATCACTATGTAGGAATAGGAGTTAAATGGTCCAGTGGGTCAGGATTGTGGATATAAAGACTGTTCTGAAGAGGTCCGATAAAGGTGGGCAGATGTGAATGTATGACTTTTTTTCGGTCTCAAATTTAATTAAGGCTCGAAGGAGGGAGAGAAGGGATAAGATGTAGGCCTTTATACTAAGTTCATAAATGCCATCCTTTGAAGAAAATCTTAATACTGAAATCTTCACTAACATCTCCTTCAAGTGGTCTTCAGAATGGCCCCGGCCCGGGGAGCCACCGAGAGTGACATCTCTCACGCCAGCAGCACATACACCGTGGCCTGCGTCTGTGGCCGGCTAGAGAAAGCAGGGCTTTGCCAGGTGCTGGCCTCATGGGGCACCAGTAACGGGTGGGCACACAGCCGATGAGGTGGCTTCAGCTTCCCTGCGGCAGGGGAGCTGGCCCACCACGCGGCGGGGTGTGAGCTGCCCCCCGGCACCCGGAGGGCCACAGGGTGCCTGCAAGTCCAACACGGAAGGGAATGGGCTGTTCACAGCCGGGACCTGTGACCAGGCGGCGGAAGAGGTCCAAGAAAACAGCGCTCTGGGGCGTGGGCTGTGGGGCTGCGGGGGGAGGGAGACGGGGAGGGAAACAACCGCGCTGGAGGAAGTGCTCTTGCTCTCAAAGTTGGATCCACAGCCCCCAGAGGTGAGGAGACCCAGGAGCAAGAAGTTAAATTAAAAGAAAAAAAACATCGGAATGTAGACAGGACGGGCAGACCACTAACGATGGAGANCTTAGTCGGTTAAGCGTCCGACTTTCGCTTAGGTCATGATCTCACGGTTCGTGGGTTCGAGCCCCGCGTCGGTCTCTGTGCTGTCTGCCAGCTCAGAGCCTGGAGCCTGTTTCAGTCTGTGACTCCCTCTCTCTCTGACCCTCCCCTGCTCACGGTGTCTCTCTCTCTCTCTCTCTCCTAGAAATAAATAAAAAACAATAAAAAAAAGATCACTGCTTTTTCATCTTTATTATCAACTGGCATTTATTGACCTAACGTTGCTACAATTAAGTCACTGGAAAACAAAATAACCTAAATGGAAAATGGCAGACCTCGCCAAGTCCGTACCTAACCACCTGAAACACCTGGCCTCGCAGCCACGCTCCGTGCCCTCCGCCCCCAGGCTCTGGCAGGACCCTCTGTGCGGTCACACAGGAACAGGGATGGGCCTCTCTGCACTTNTCTCTCTCTCTCTCTCCTAGAAATAAATAAAAAACAATAAAAAAAAGATCACTGCTTTTTCATCTTTATTATCAACTGGCATTTATTGACCTAACGTTGCTACAATTAAGTCACTGGAAAACAAAATAACCTAAATGGAAAATGGCAGACCTCGCCAAGTCCGTACCTAACCACCTGAAACACCTGGCCTCGCAGCCACGCTCCGTGCCCTCCGCCCCCAGGCTCTGGCAGGACCCTCTGTGCGGTCACACAGGAACAGGGATGGGCCTCTCTGCACTTCACCTGACCAGGCAGGAAAAAAAAAAATGTTGATCTCAAGACTCAGAAGTTTCCAGCTAGGAGGAGGAATAAGAGTCATGTGTTCTGAGCCCCTTGTATAAAGATGAAGAGAAATGACTCAGAGCCAAGGGTCAAACAAGGTCACGGAGCTGGGAAGGCACAGTGGCCCCAGCTCTAGGGCTCCAGCATTCCAGGTGGGAAGGAAATGACATCATTGTGCAGTGAGGCAGGGAGGATGTGGGGAGGAAATGAGGAAAGACGACATTATTTGTGGAGCAGGAAAGCCCCAGACAGGAGGGGGTGACAAGCAGAAAAGGGCAGGTGATGGGAACGAGGGAAGAGCAGGCAGAGAGACCAGGGCTCACCGGTCTGTTTCAGGCCACATGCTGCCTCTGAGGTGCCGGGACAGCGGCGGCGATGCCTGGGCCAGGCAGGTTTCTCAGACCATCACGGTGAGGCCCTGAGTGGCCTGCCGGGGCCTCGGGTCCTGGAGAAGGCCCCAGCTCTGCTGAGCGAGCCCAGGGTGCCATTCCTCCTGGACCCGCCTTGTTTTTTCCTCCTTACAGGATTTAGCTGGATTTATTCAACTCAGACTGTAAATCAGGACCAAGCTTTTAGGAAATAACTGCTTGGATAATGAGCTAAAGATGCACCATTTCAACACAAGCGCCAGCAGCAAAGGCTGCGCTAGGGGGTGTGCAGAATGCCTGCAAAATAGCTTCCCGGCATCATTTTTGGCAGGGCGGGGGCCTCTGAGGGGGACAGGAGCCTCACGGGCAGCGGGTGCGGAAGGTCCTGCCTGGTGTGCACCTGCACGGCCTTCAGGCTGGTTGGTAAATGCAGCTGACATTTAGAGAGTGCCTCCCTGCTCCCCCCCCCCACCCCCGCCAGATGTAGTTGAGTTAGTAAGTGGATTCTCTCCCTGAACAGTAAAAGCCAGTGCGAGGCAAAGACGGTGTAATTAAATGGCACCTTCCTTCCTCGGCCTCGCAGAGTGAAGTAACCCAGGGGCCCAGAAGGCTGGGGCGAGCGTGCCTTCCTCCGAAGGCTCAGACACATTCTGTCTCCGTGATTCACACCCCTAAGCCCCAAAGTTTGTGTTGTCTGGAGCAGAAGGAAAAGCTGCTGGAGCCTGGCACAAGACGGGCACACGCTTCTGCGCCTCCTCGGGACGGAAGGCGAACGAGAGCCCCGTGACCCCCTCAGGCCGAAGTGAGCCACCAAGACGTGCAGAGCAGCGCGCCGGGCGGGCACGCACCTGCCAGCCGAACACCCGCGCCAAGAACTCACTTCCTCATGTGGGGGACTCAGCACCGTCTTCAAAATAAAGGGGGCAGGTTATGCACATAGAAATGTAGATGCAGACGGTGGTTTTCAAACACAGTGTGAAAAGAGAACTCTTTGTCGAGAGTACAAAACACGACCAGACAGACACGGTTCATTTCTTTTCAACAGGCACGCAGCGGCCCTTCTCTCTGGGGACAGCCCTCGGCTGTTCCTTGCCCCTGGCGGCCCTGGGCAAAGTGCTGTGTGACCCGCTGCATGGGGAGCACGCAGGGACCCGAGAGGGCATCAGCCTCCCACTAGTTTTACCCTGGTTGCTTTGCTTTGCTTCTCCTCTTTCTCAGTTTTTATCACTGAGGGACAGTTGAGGTGCCGTGTTCTATCTGACCTCGGTCACCACTGGAAGTACTTACTGCTTGGTTATCTGGAGAAAGGGTAAGGAGCTCAGGGAAGAAAGACAGTCAAACATTGCGGGGGGCCCAGAGCTGACAGCTCAGGGAGACAAGAGTCTCCAGTCAGGTTCTACTTTCCAGGGTTGCTGAAAATGAGACACCCGCCATGTCCTGGGCTTATTTTTAAGAAACAGTCTTTCTGTCTCCTTAGAAGTGGCATAAAACGACATTCTCCGAGTGGCATCATCCGGCAGGATTCTGTACACATCATGCCACCACTTATGTTCGTGCTGAGACCCTAAAGCTCGTCATCCAACCAACAGCGAGATAAAATAATGCTTACCTGTGTCAAACGAATCTAACCATTTGAGTGCCTGCAGCGGCCGGCTGTCCTGGCCTTCCTGCTGTGGGGGCTTACACAGGAAGCTGCCCCAAGGCTTGGAAAGCATTCCCTGAAAATCAGGCTATCCTTTCTTGTGGGGAGCAGTCTGTACAGTGGTCAACACCTACACTTTTATTGGAGGTTTTGACAGGAACCTTGCAACAGCAGAGTCTCAGATCTGTCTTACCCCCTGCTCATTTATTATTAAAGAGCACTTACCTCAGGCAGGGCATCCCCTTTGCTTTATAAAAGCAAAGAAAATCTGGCCCTTTCCCACAGAAATTCTCACTCCGAGTTTTATTCTGGTGATCACTATGTAGGAATAGGAGTTAAATGGTCCAGTGGGTCAGGATTGTGGATATAAAGACTGTTCTGAAGAGGTCCGATAAAGGTGGGCAGATGTGAATGTATGACTTTTTTTCGGTCTCAAATTTAATTAAGGCTCGAAGGAGGGAGAGAAGGGATAAGATGTAGGCCTTTATACTAAGTTCATAAATGCCATCCTTTGAAGAAAATCTTAATACTGAAATCTTCACTAACATCTCCTTCAAGTGGTCTTCAGAATGGCCCCGGCCCGGGGAGCCACCGAGAGTGACATCTCTCACGCCAGCAGCACATACACCGTGGCCTGCGTCTGTGGCCGGCTAGAGAAAGCAGGGCTTTGCCAGGTGCTGGCCTCATGGGGCACCAGTAACGGGTGGGCACACAGCCGATGAGGTGGCTTCAGCTTCCCTGCGGCAGGGGAGCTGGCCCACCACGCGGCGGGGTGTGAGCTGCCCCCCGGCACCCGGAGGGCCACAGGGTGCCTGCAAGTCCAACACGGAAGGGAATGGGCTGTTCACAGCCGGGACCTGTGACCAGGCGGCGGAAGAGGTCCAAGAAAACAGCGCTCTGGGGCGTGGGCTGTGGGGCTGCGGGGGGAGGGAGACGGGGAGGGAAACAACCGCGCTGGAGGAAGTGCTCTTGCTCTCAAAGTTGGATCCACAGCCCCCAGAGGTGAGGAGACCCAGGAGCAAGAAGTTAAATTAAAAGAAAAAAAACATCGGAATGTAGACAGGACGGGCAGACCACTAACGATGGAGACCTGAAGTGCACGTGGCGCCGCAGAAGGAGGTGAGAAGATGGCAGAACCGAATCAGAAGTGCAGGGCCGGGTGCGGGGTCAAGGGTGAAGCAGCACGCTGACGACGGTCAGGGTTTGCCGTGGGGGCCGGCTCACACCCACATGTCCTCCCTGGGCAGCAGGGGCCCATCAGCCTTCGGGGAAAGGGGACTTCGGAACCTGGATTCTTCCAAAGCCCTCAGGGTCTGCATTTATCTGACCCCAGGCAGCAAGGGACACTGTGGAGATCTAACTAAATTCCACCAAAGCTCACTCACTCACACTGTTTTAATGCCCTGGGCCCCACCCGGCCAGGGTTTATGGAAATGCAGAAAGCCACAGTCCTACCCCAGGAAGTGCAGTGTCGGGGCCAAGAGGAGGTGAGCCCACACGGCGGCTCCGGGAGCTGGGCCCACAGGGCGATGGGACCCCGAAGGAGGCAGAACTGTCTACCTCAAAGGCCCTCTTGGGTTTCTACCCTGCTATCTGTTCCTGTGGAATCCTTCATAAGTGAAACGGTTTAAAGCAAAGAAACAACAACCATTAATCTTTACGGAAAAATTGTTGAGCATTCCAGACCCAAAAGCATCACCTCTGTTAGGCTTTTCTGACAACCTAGGACACACCTTGCTAACAGATGCACAAAGTAGATCGAGATAAAGCAGAGATGCTCACAGTTCAAAGCTCTGGTGGCTTGATGCAGGGTACAATTCCTGGGGAAAGCGCATGGCTCTGGGCACTCTGGATCTGGGCAGCATCGAGGACAGCTTGCTGCAAAACAGATGCTGAATGCTGTCCTTGCTTTTCGTCTTTTTTTTGTATAGGTAAAACTCCTCCAATTTCTTTCGGTTAACAAAAACCAGGTTAGGTCTTCGTAATAGCAAAACGTATGCAGAACGTAAACCTTCGAAGAGTGTGGGACACCTGTGCTTTCACGGGGAAAAGAGCTGTGGTCTCATCAAGCAAGGGCAGAGGCATAAAGTCCACAGGTCCACCTACGCATGTGCTTGCTTCCATCAGAAGCCTCAGTCGTAAAGATGCTTTCTGCTTTTCTATCACAACCCACAGCCAACGTGGCTTCCCACTGGCACGGGCAGGCACAAGATCCAATGTGATCACAGAACTGCACAGTGCCCGACAGTCCTCATGACCTTGGTGACTTTAACACCTTGGCCATATTAGAAAAAGCCCCAGGAGCCCTGCTGCCCAAGGCCTACCTCCTTCCACTGATTCAACAGGGCTAAATGCAGAAAGCTGCCAGAAGCCTCATCAACAGCAACGTATACAGCCCAACACATGGCCATAAGCTCTAAGTCTGTGGAGCAGAGCTGTTGGGCAGACGGGGGGTTAGGGGGCAGGAAGGCAGGGTTCTGCCTCAGTGCTGACTTCCCAGCAACAGAGGGACGGGCCCAGGAGAAGGAGGCCACGGGGACCCAGCTCAGTCCGGGCAGGACAGCTTTCGGGCACAGGGCGGGGAGGCAGCCAGGCACCACGGGGTCGTATGCTCACTGCTCAGGGAGCTTCCGATGTAGAAATGGCAAAGAGCAAGGCAAACGGGGATGGAGCAACTGACCACGAGCACGGCAGAGGCCCCTCAGCCAGCCAGGGGGCACTAAGGAGCAGGGCACGGATGGCACAGCTGACTGGCAGAGATGAGAACCTCTGTGTGTCCCACCGGAAGGGCTGCATGCTAACCCCCTGCCGTCCCCCAGCACACAGGAGGCACCATGCGGTATTCACAGCGCCGTGACACGCAGAGCACCCACAGCGGACACTCGGGAAGCATCAGCTGACTTAAATGTAAGAAGCTAGCAGGAAACTGACCTTCCTTGTAAGTAATCACCACCATAACCATCAATAACTTAGGAGGGTCTCTCTGTCAAAGAAGATTTTGTTAGCTGAATAGTTAATGGTTCGAGTTGCTAAAGAGCATGTTTCTGTTTCTCTAATATAAATGAAAATAATAAATGTACAAAGCTGCCAGCTGGGTTAAAATCCACCCAAAGCAGCATAGTCTGTCTACTAAGATTTCAAACAGTTCCCATTTTCCTAACAGAAACCTTCTGCCAGGGGGTGTATTCTAGCCCCCACCTCCTTTCTCGCCCCAGCTGAGGATGGCTCTCCCGCTCCACTGCGGACAGCTTGAGCACCTGTGACAGCCTCTGCCTAGGGTCTTCTGAAGTCCAAATTCATATCTTTACGTCAGTATTCGGGGGTCTCTGTCTCCACATCTAACGATGAGACAGTACTGCTCTCTGACCATCGCAGGCGGCCCACAAGGATCAGATGAGACAATGCATTAGCGAACACACTGAAAAGCCAAATCCATCATTCTTCAAATGCAAAGGGCTGCTATTTTTGCCACGCTAGTAGGCACGAAGTCCTCATTCTAATCTCTTTCTTCAAAATCTCGGTTTGTGATCTCTTTGTCAGCTGTCTCTGCCCCTCCAAAGCAGAAGCAGACAACCCCATCAGTGAAGGGCCCCGTGCTACAGCTGCCTTGAACTGAGGCACAGACACTGCAGTCTGTTTCACTAGACTCAAATCTTTTCAGCACTGTTCACTCAACTTGAAGAATGACATAAAAAACAAGAAGCCAGTGGAAGAACTGTTAGGTACGTTTTCACAAACACCAGATACAATCTAGAAATGCTCCTCCTTAAGTCAGCAGGATGTGATTAGATAGTATTCAGGTCTCTGGGCGGTGTTTCCATCACTAGGGAAGGCTGTGCTTTAACAGAAGAGATGCCCTGTGTATAGAAATGCGTCACAACAAAAACACGTTATTTCTCTCAGGAGCTCAGAGCTCCTTTGCCACGTGCCTTAAACTGTACTCACCTCCGTAGTATGTAACAGAAGTGCTCTGGGTCTGCAATCTGAAGCCAGGCGACCTACAAACCCTGTGGGCAGGTCCAGGGGGAGACCCAGTGCCTGTCTAGCACATGTTGATTAACCGGAACTAAACAGAAGCCCAGTCCTAAGGAGTGAGGGATTTCATAAAATCGGCTTTATATGAGCTATTACGCACTTCATTTGGGCCTTCAAAACCGTGGTACATCTGGCCCTCAAGTGGAAAAGAAAAGTCTTAAAGTTCCTCTAAGATCAGAACGCAGACTTACTACCACAACATTGCCTCTTTAATTCTCTCGGCCTCTAAGGTATCCCGGAAGACAGAGTTTTCCAGGGCTCCTTCCAGAAACGTCCTCTGTTTCAGAAAGCACAAGGAAAACTGGCCTCTGGAACCACAGCAAGGCAGAGGATCAGAGACCATCAATGGCAAGTGCTCCTCCTCTTGTGAGAGGAAGAGTGGAGTTCAGGCGGACTGCCCACAGCCCCAACCTGCAGGTGATAGAACAGGGTTTGGCCTAGGTCATCAGATTCCAGAAGTCCTGCTCCCCACCAGGAGCCAAATGGATTCAACTCTGACCATGCCTGTTCCCCCCGCTGTCGACAGTGTGTCACCTGGTCCTACAAATAAAAGATTCACAAGAGGTAAGTGACACCCTCTTCCTGAATGACAATTCCTCTGCAAAAATTAAGTCACTTATTCACATGGTGGAGTGAATCAACGGAACCAACCCACTGGCCAAGACCCACCTGCTTTAAGTGAATAAGGAGCGTTATCTGGGACTGAAGAGAAGTGGGCAATGTGGGTGGCAGGGCCCAACCAGGGCTTCAGAGAGCATTCCAGAAACCATACAGACAGCAAGGCTTAGAAAAGTACTTAAAGAACTGGCCCAAGAAGACAGATTAAGCTTATGCTGGAGATATTACATCCTGATAAAAGTGGAGAGAAAGTATCAAAAAAAAAAAAAAAAAAAAGCATGTATAGCAACCCTGAGAAATAATAACATACTGAATATGAGTTTTTATAAAGAATGGTCTAGAAGGGATATTGAAATAGATGTTTCTGAACAGGGGACTTTAGGCATTTTTTAGACTCTGCATTTTGACAATTTTCTCCATAAATGTGGTACTGCTTCTGAGTTAAGGGGAAGGAAATATTCTAATAAACCAAGAAACAAATACATGGGGAAAGAGGAAGGCATAAGGGTCCAAAGACAAGCCGAACCCATGTCAAGAGGCTATGTGGCAAATGTGGATAACTGAGTACATGGGGTTTCATTATGCTTTCTCTCTACCTTTATGCACATTTGGAAATGTCCATAGAAGTGAATGTGAAAAGAAAGGAATTCATCCAGGGCTAACCCAGAAAACAAAGAGGAAATTCTTCTACAACCTGTATCACCCCTACCTCCCGGGCCAGGACAGCCCCTCAGTGCTGTTAGCCAGGGCCACATATTAAATAGTCTTTGATGTAGGATTAGGTTGAACCATATGAAACTGTCAGTATCCAGCCATTGTTTACACAAAAACACAGCCCAGAGCAAGGAATCCGTAATAGGCAGACCTGGTCTTACCTCTTACCAGTCTCGTTCCCATAAAGACTTGGGTCAGACTTGGGTCTGTATCACGTACGGGGAATTAGGCGGAAATCAGAAAAGGAAACATGAGTCCCAAAGAGCAGTTAAAAGAGAAACGGAGTGGTAGGTAGCCTATTCAGAAGCTGGCAGCCTTCAAAAGACAGACACTCATAGGCACACGCGCGTGTGTGCTGCACACTAGGACGGTTCATCTCTCACCGCAGGGTGGGCTGCGGGCCCACAGGGGTGGAAAGGCACAGGCCCGTGGAACCGCCTGGACACACTCAGCCCCCGCAGGTGAGGCCGGGGGAGCGGAGGGCAGTGCAGGGCAGGGCAGGATGGACCACTCACAAGCCTTGCACGGCCAGCTGAGGGATTTACACTTAGACATAAACATTTTAAGCCAAAGAAGGACATCAGAAACATATTTTATGGGGCGGCTTGATCCTGTCTTGCTGTAAAGGTCAGACAGGAGCGGGAAATAGCACCAGGACAGCTCACTGCTCGTGGTTCGGCCTTCTTTCTTTCTTTGGGAAGCAAATTCAATTACATCTGCCTTTGAGCATGATATTTTAATCCAACTAATAAAGCACTTTTGAGCAAGCAAATGCTATAATCTTTCACATTTACCTGCCATTTGCTCCCTGTTTTTCCTGAAAGAGCCCTGAAATCCACATGCTCTGCACACCCAGAGTTACCATGGGAATTATCTATGCCGTGTATGTCAAGCACAAATAATCCCTAAGCAGGAAATGGCTTCCTATACCCATACCTCACGGGCAGCCACAACTTCAGGCACTCACCCCCAGAGAAAAGCAGGTAAAAGCTGAAAGAGCATCGCCTCCTCGTGTCGTTCGCCACCTCACCTGTCTTAGGTCCAGACAATCACCTGCCACACTTTTCTCGCGTGAGGTATTTTTTTATGGAATATGCTTGGAGGAAACACCCTAGTTTGTGGTAATAGAACAGTCTCAGCACTGACGGCACAGCCGAGAGTGTGCTTCTCGTGGCCTGAAAGGACTCCAAGGCACCGGAGGCAAACGGCCAGCACCGCAGGGCTCTGTGCATACCGGAACGCTGCGCCGAACAGTCAAAGCCGGGGAAGGACTGTCAGAGGGGCAGGCCGGAGCCAGAGGCGGACGAAGCCGCCCGGAAAGTTGGACAAACGAAGTTACCTCTGCTGGGCAGGAGAGCTGGACGGCAGCATTAGGTGTGCAGGGGTTTGGGGCATGTCGGGGAGACCACAGATGCACCACCGTCACAGGCAGTGTCACCGGCTGCGTTTCAGTGCCAGACTCCCGTGCGATACCATAACCGCGCTGTCCCTGCAGAACGCTGCCTGAATTCCACCCCAGCGCCTGTCAATGCAACAGCATCCAGTCATCCAGCCTGCCGCTAACTGAAGCCCTCCCTTCTCTGGTTACTGCTCTACAGTTAGACTCCACGTCTTCAGGGACTGAGGAGACACAGCACAGGCTTCTGTTGCTTTTAAGGAATTTTTAAAGGCTAAAAATAGGCTTTTACAACTTATGCCCCCAAATAATGCTCTGGGCATCCACGCTCGCACTCCGCGCTGGGACAGTGAGGGCATGAGAACACCCCAACTGGGTAGATGAGTAAATGGACCCTGTGAAGCAGTGATCCTTTAACAGATTTAAAAGCATGGAGCACTGTGGGAAAAATAAAAAAAGGAGCAAGACAGTTTCCCGCAAAAATGAAGAGCTGATGGGAACCACTCCCCAAGGAGCAAGGAAAGGCAATCAGCGGCGGGCAGTCTCTAAGGTGCCCCCAGGACCCACTCCTGGTATTCCCTGGAGCGCGTGGAGGAACTAGAACTTGCCTCCAGCCAGCAGAACATGGCGACGGTGCCAGACGTCATCCATGGGTTACATGATCTGCAGCTCCATCTTGCTAGCAGTCTCCTTGGCAGCTTGATGAACCCAGTGGCCATGTTGGGAAAACCCATATGGCGGTGACGGTGGCCTCCAGGTTGGCGGGCGGGAGGCCAGGGCCGCGGGTGGTACGATCGTGAGGAAATGGACTTGCCCAACAACCCGGGGGAGCGCAGAAGCACATTCCACCCCAGCTGTGCCTGCAGGGGAGAACCCACCCCTAGTCAACACATTGACCGGCCTCGTGAGCCAGGCCGGGCCCTGACTTCTGACCACGAAACAACAGATGTGTGTTGTTCTGGGCCTCCACGTTTGTGGTGACTGTTATGCAGTGACAGAGCACCCCTCCGTGGTCCACACAGTCATGAGACAGTGAGGGAGTTTGCATTCGTTCTCTCTTAAGCCTTCAAGGAGCTAAAACCCAGAGCCCGATATTTCTCTTTCTCGGTTTTAATGGTGGAGTTAACATTTTCTGGACCTGAAACTATTTTTTTCTTGGTTAAAGATGAATGATTTGAAAGCAATTTCCTCCTCTGGAAGAATGGTATGCACTAAATGACTATTATTGCATTTTTTACAGACTTGCGTATCTGCCCTGTGTCACTCTTCTAGGAGTTACAGGAGCTACAAAGATAAGCAACGCACCGTCCCAGTGCTCAGAGTACACACTGTCTGCAAGAAAGACTAAAGCAACCATCTACCCATTCAACAAATATTTACCTTAAGCCTACTATGGGCTTCCCCCCCCTTCTAGGTGCTGATGAAACAGCAGGAGGTGGAACAAAGCGGTCTGCCCTCTGGGCAGGAAGACGGGACGATAAACCAAAGCGCACAAACAAGTGCGGCAGAGACCAACAGACCTCCGGGGGTGCGTCGCCTCTGTCACCGCCTGGCACCTGGTCTGTATCTCCTCACTCAAGAAGGGGCAACCTCATGGCGGTTTCCAGGAGGCTGTGAATTCCCCAGATTTAGCTGCAGTTCAGGACTTGTGCCGCAGGCCCTAAGAACCATCGCTGGCTTCCCCACACGGTCTGTCACAGCATCCTGATCCGGAGAAACAGATCTGATAGGGACTTTTCATTCCGATGTGAACACGCAGCACTGCGTGCCAGGCCCCAGTATTAGGTAACAGGAAGAGTTTCTAAAACAGTCTGTTAAGATAGCAGAGACCCAGCTGACTGTTGCAGGAAGAGGAGGAATGCAGAATGAATTCACGCTGAGCACGCTTACCAAACAAGCTCTGAGGAGAGAAGGAAAGAAAAGGACAGTCATGGTTCACAGTGGCTTCTGGCCACCTACACAGGATATCCCCCCCCCACCTCCCTGCTGGCAAGGATCCAGTTTTACTGTCTCTTGGGAAAGTGCACCTGGTAACGCTGCACCTTTGTTTCTGACATTTACGCGGCTGCAACAGCATCATAAACACACGGTATCCTTCCAGCCGCAAGCCTCCCTATGAGCTACGCAGCAGGAGCTATGGGAAGCCTGCTTCATCCTTCTTATTTCAAGGTCGCCTGCTCAGAGAGTCTTCTCTGTGGCAAAGGTCACTGGCCATATCCCCCCGCCCCCCGAAGTTCCTCTGAAGGATGGCACGGGCTGCTGATCCTGAATATGTGTGCATTTTTTTTTCAACATTTAAAAATTTTTTAATGTTTATTCATTTTTGAGAGACAGAGAGACAGAGTGTGAGTGGGGGAGGGGCAGACAGAGAGGGAGACACAGAACTCGAAGCAGGCTCCAGGCTCTGAGCTGTCAGCACAGAGAGCGACATGGGACTCAAACTCACAAACCATGAGATGACAATCTGAGCCGAAGTCGGACACTTAAAGGGCTGAGCCCCCCAGGCGCCCCTGTGTGTTCATTCTTAATACAGCTATATTCGGAATTAAGAATATGAATGGCCCCAAAGGACAGTAAGAATGTGAGACGGAGAGAGAAAAGTCATGAGAGGTTCTTTTATAAACAAACACACCTGAAAAAACTACCTCCTTTTGGTGATGCATAAAATAGTAACAACAACAAGGTGCCCATACTCGGTGGACTTGTTACTTTAATCAAAAACTGACTGGAGTAATAGCTTTCAAGTATTTAAATAGTAGAACCCATCCTTCCCAAACCACAACTTATGCCAAACCCAAATATGAGAACCGAATAAAAGTGGAGCCACTCTTACACGGAGAGACGGGGGCCAGCCCCCGCTGGCCAGCCCGGACCTGCCCCCTGCCGGGCTCTGTCCCTCTCAGGACTCTGGGGCTCCAAGGACCACCCTGAAATGCACTGACCTACAGCAGATCACTGCAGCACCTGAACCTAAGAATAAGCTACAGGAATCCCCTAAGTAAAGGGAGTGGGGGAAAAGCGGAGGAATAAAGGGATAGGAGCAGAAGGAAAAGCTTGAGAGCAGGAAGGAAACTGAAGCCAGCCCTTGACCTTGAGAAGCACCAAGGCTCCTAGAGTTAAAGGCAGCACCGCAGAGCAATGTATTGGTGCCACGGCATTGCACACCAGCACCGACAGGCCAGGGGCCGCGGCCCAGAGCGGGCGTCACCAAGCGCTGCACACCACGCAGCATCCCCTCATCCACACCAGGGGTGAGGGCCCGGCTTCGGCAGACCCGCTCTCCACAGCTGCCCTGGCAGCCAGGCCTCCAATCGGAAGCATTGCGTGTGCAGGGTGTGAGCTCTGTGTCTAGGAAAGGTAGGGATTTAATACGCCTACAAGAGTGAAGAGGCACACGTGTTTTCTGAGTGGATGGACTCTGAAAAGCCAAAGTGTTATAAGCTTTTTTTGTTGTTTTTTTGTTCGTTTTGGTTTTTTGTTTTAATTTTTATTTAATTTAGTTTTTTAAATTTACATCCAAGTTAGTTAGCATATAGTACAGAGTATTATAAGCTTTAAAAGATGATGATGCAGGGTGTCGCTCTCAGTTAATTTATAAAGTCAACAGCCAAGTGAAGGTCTAAACGGACAGCACATTCTAGTGCCCGATACCTGGAAAGGGATGTGAGGACCTGTCACCTTGTCACCCGAGGATCGCCTGGGTCCTGGAGCAGAGATGTCTCAGGAGGGATGAGATGGGCACTTCCAGCTCCTAGGAAACAAAGTAGAGACATTAGGCACCATCCATTTGGGCCCCAGAACCTCCATGCCTGTGGCTATGACAGGGAGGGATCATTCTGTTCAGCTCAGCATCAGGAAGAACAACCCCCTATAACGGAAACCAAAGGTAGGCAGCTGGAGAGGCCAGGCAGGTGAGGGTCCCATCACGGGGCCCGAGCAGGCATGCGGTGAAACGCCACTGAGCAAGGGACAAGACAGGAAACTGGATGAGACGGCCTCCAAACCAGAGCTCCTACCATGTGACCTCCACCAAGGCTGATCACATCCCAAACAAGACTGAGATCAAAGCATCACCCAGACACACTCCCTCCACAAATCCAGGGCACAAAGGTAGATGGGTGAAAGCTCTGAGGCCCTTACTAGTAGCCATGAGGGAAGAGAATCCACCCCCCACCTCGACAATCACACTAAGAATTGAAACTAGCAGGGACAGAAAGTCTTAGTTCGGTCCCTCAGGAAACAGACCCCACCTGTGAATGGCTTTGCAATGGACTCTCCTGGACCAGCTGACAGACGGGCACAAGTGTACACCTGCCCTGGCGACTTCAGGATGGGTCAGGGTACTCTAAACGTAGAGTGTGCACTGTCATGATGAGCCTAGTGGAGTGGCCTGCAGTCCCAGAAGGAATGGGAGCGAATGACTGGAGCCCCCCCATTTGAAAGCAGCAACAGTCACCTCTGCTGATAGGAAGTTCTCTGCTTCCTCAATCCTACCATGACTACTTTGCACATGCTCACGCGCTCACCCAGGAGCTGGGGAGGTTTAATTAAGTCTCCTGAATATGATTTGCACTAATGTGAACCCAGAGCGGATTATCATTACGCCAAAGATGTACATGAAGATGCTAATCAGCACAGAGAGTTTTTTAACTTCAACAGCAGCAAACCGGATTTCCAACCACTGAGATCCTACTCTATCCCGACCTGCACCTTTGTACGTTCATTGTACGTTAATATTTTGTTCTTTGCCGCTTTCTATTTTGAACGTGTTCAAACCTACAGAAAAATAAAAGGGACATTTGCATACCCTTCATCTACATTTACCAACGTTTAACATTTTGCCGTATTTGCTTTATCTTTATAGAAACTTTTCTCGTGAACCATTTGACAGTAAGCTATAATGGCTATCAGGACACGTGACCTCTAAGTATGTTGGTAACTCCTAAGCATGGCATCTCCTACAGAACCGCATGCCGTCATCACACCGAAGAAACTGAACATCCGGGCCACAGCATCTCAAACACAGTCCATAACCAAATGCCCAAAATTGACAGCATATTGTTCTTCCTCTATCATATGCCAAGTACCACAAGGACAGAGAGGGTCACAGGCCCACAGGGGAGACTGACCTACAGATGCCTTACTGTGACCAGGGCACTAAGGTGGGGTGACTCATAAGTGAGTCTCTGTCTTGATTGAAGAGAAAGTGGTTGGCTCTACCTGAAGACTTGAGGAAAGGCTTTTGCAACGAAGCCTTAGAGGACAAGTCTAGCCAACATATACAGAGTAGGAACTGATTAGTGAAACCAGACAGGCTTGAATGTGACAGCTGGAATAATACCGCTCCCCTACTCCCCCATCCCCACCCAAAACATCCAAATCCCAATTCTAGGAATTTGTAAATAAGTCAGGTTTACAGGAGAAGACAAGGACAAAGTAAGGTTGCAAGAGGAATAAAGATGCTAATCAGCTAACCCTGAGATGGAAAGATTTCCCTGAGGAGAGCCTGATGTAATCAGGAGGGTCCCCACAAGGTGGAAGAGGGGGTGGGAGAGTCAGTGTCAGAGGGATGCAATGTGAGAAAGACACCATCAGCCACTGCTGGCTTTGAATATGTCAGGGGACCAGGAGCCAAGGAAGGCAGGCAGGCTGGGGAGGACAAGAACTAGATTGCCTCTAAGAGTCCTAAGAAAGGAAGACATCCCTGCCACCACCTTGACTTGAGCCTGGTGACACGTATTTCAGACTCCTGACCTCCATCCAGAACCGTAAGACAATAAATGTGTGTTGTTTTAAGCCAATGAAAAAACAAAAGCAGAACGAGCACAGGGTCTGGAAAGAAGGCTGGAAACTGTCAAAGTGCTGGGAGATGGGGGCAAAGTCACCCAGGTCCTCGTGGCCAAGCCAAGAAAACTACACTTTGTTCTTCCGGGAACGGAGAGACACCCAAGAGCTGTGATCAGATCTGTGTCTTAGAAATAAAACTCTGGAATAAAGGAGCAGAATCTAGAAGGAAAATAACTAACAATGTTTGTTGCCAACGATAGAATTTGAGCTTTCAAACAAAAAAATTAGAATTTTGGAAAACTTGCATCCTTCACCAAAAACTCAAAAGATTCCCAAAACTTAAGAGTGTTCTGGTGACACTGGAGGTGACATTAGCAAATGTGATTTTTAAATTTTTTTTATTGTTTTATTTATTTTTGAGAGAGAGAGAGACCGTGTGAGCGGGGGAGGGGCAGAGAGATAGGGAGACACAGAATTCAAAGCAGGCTCCAGGCTCTGAGCTGTCAGCACAGAGCCCAATGTGGGGTCAAACCCACAAACCGTGAGATCATGACCTGAGCTGAAGTCGGACGCTTAACCAACCGAGCAACCCAGGCACCCCTATTTAAAAACATTTTTTAATGTTTATTTTTGAGAGAGACAGAGAGAGTATGAGTGGGGAAGGCCAGAGAGAGAAGGGACGCAGAATCCAAAGTAGGTTCCAGGCTCTGAGCTGTCAGCATAGAGCCCAATGTGGGGCTCAAACTCTCAAGTGGTGAGGTCATGAACTGAGCCAAAACTGGATGCTCAAGCAAATGAGCCACCCCGACAAATGTGATTTTTAGAAAACAATTACATGATGAAATCTGTCGACGTTTGGAAGATCTGCGTAATTTGGAAAGACAGTAATTCACTGAAACATGGACAAATGATTAACTCAAAGCACAAAATGGAATTTTTTGAAAAAGTACAAAACAGACACATTTTTAAGTATGGAAACCCGTCAATATGGTTTTAGATTCCACCATGGAACCAACCAACTTTTTTGTGCAGTATCAAAAAAAAAAAACAAAAACACTCATAATTACCCAAAAGGCTACTAAAGTACTTCTCCTTTTCCAAGTACCTATCTGAGGCCCTATTTTCTCGACTAAAACAGCACATCAAAATCGACTGATGCATAATCAGACATAAGAATCAAGCTGCCTTCTATTAGGCTGAGCATTAAAGAGATTTGTAAATATGTAAAACGACACTACTCCTATTCAATTTTTTATTTAGAAACTAGTTCTTTTTCATAAAAATGTTACATTAACATAAAATGGTTTATTGTTACTTTTAGATGGATTAGTACATAAATATTTGAAGCTGTTCTAAATTCAAATTTGTCAGATGGTAACGGTTAACACATACAACCCACATAAGGCAGGAGCTCCTTCAAGTCCTCAATGGTCTGTGAGAGCACAGGGCGGTTCTAAGTCCAAACAGTTTGAGAACCACTGCCTTCCGGGCGGCCCGAACAAGTGAGCTCACGGTGCCAAGTGGGATCGACGCTCACATCACAAAAGGTCCTCTCCTGCTTCTTTGGACATGATGAAGCAGCCGAACAGGGACCCCCACCCTGCTCCCATTTTCCTGTCACGGTATACAAGCAGTTAATGCTGAGCTTAGAAGTCCTGAAGAAAAGCATGCCATACATTAATCCAGGCTGAACTCCTCAGGATTAATGGGATTGGAATGCATAGCAAATAAATTCATTAGTACTGCTTTTCTTTAATCCAAGAATGTTCCAACCGATCATTCTATTTCTACAGATTTGACAACTCACTTTTTACCAACTAAGGAGAACGCCACATACACTTCAAACCTTAAGGATTCAATTTCACTTGTCATAAACACAGCAAGCAACATTTCAACACCATCCCGACAAGCTCCACTGTAAAGGTTTGGCTGACACCATGTGGCTCTGAGTAATGGGGGGCACCTGGCACACGGACAGGAAACATGTATGTAAAATAGCATGAAAACACCAGCAAACATCCTTCCCCTGATGCAACTGATACATCCAGGGGAATCCGATCTTTTCATTAAGTACACCGATGAACCACTAAAAATGTTTATCCATTTATTAGACATAATGCCCAGCTCTTTGGCAACTCAAGTACCTGCTTTGCCTGTGAATGCGATTTTATTCCTTCCTTTGTGCCACACATATCCTGGGTGCCAGAAACAGTTTCAGAAACCACAGATGCAGCAGTGACCTTTACTGGACCAAAATCTCTGGCTTCTTAAATTCTATAATGGGAAATACTTCTTTGAAGAATAAGAATGAATGAAACATTAACCGGAGGGAGAACACTTCTGATCCCCTAAAGCAATTCCATGAAATTATCAGAAGATGAGCTCCAACTACACAAGCATGTGCTCCATGCCGCAAGGTGAGATGTTACGGGCACTGTAAGGAACGAAGCAACAGGGAGCACAGCTCAAGGTGATTAGGGGATTTCTGCTAAGTCCGCAGACTCCAACCGAGAACGCTGGCAAGACCAGAGCTCCTTTGGGATGGCCGAGCAACCTAAGGCAGTTCCCAAGGGGATATGTGCAATGTCAGAATCCCGAAAGGGGAGCGTCTGTAGTTTAAAAAAGCAGATCATAATTAACTGTTTTCTTTGGCATGAATAGTTTTCCAATTTCAGCATAAGTTTTGTTGGTTTAAAGGGAGCACAGGCTAAGAGGCTGCCTGGTACTTAAACAGAAACCACTTTTCTGCTCCAGGAAAGACAAGGAGGATGGAACCAAAGCCCGATGTACAGGAAGGAGCCTGCAGAGTCCCCGGAACCAGCAGGTCAGGCCTCCGGCATCACCAAAGGACCCAGAACCGTGCTCGGAGACTCTCACGTTCATGCCCTGCTCCGCGGGGAGGCGCTGCGTGGGCACTGTGGGCACTGCATCAACAACGGACTGTCCCAGCTGCGCCTGCATTCTGCTAAGGGAACCACAGGAGCAGGGAGTGGCCCCTTCTCTCCTTCAGCCTCCCAGCCTTAACACTGCGCTTTAGACCTACCCAGAAATGATCAGACCCTTACTACCAGAAACAATACACCCTCAAGGGGCAGATCTGGGGGTACCAGAAGCCAGGATACTCTCACACTTCGTGTTCCCCTACGTCTTCCCTGGACCCACTCTCTCTGACTTCCGCAGCCCCATGGCAGCACAGCACACACTTGCTTACCAGCTTCTCATCATTAAGGTCGGGTCTCTACCCATGACCATGGGCTTTGCAACTGCTGCTCAGTGGCTCCCCAGGAAAACTCGCAGAATGGATTCCAGCATCCAGTTGAGAATGTGACTAACTCACTTCTTCTTCCAATGTCCAACACCCATCCTAATCCCACCTGTACTTGGGACCTACACCACTTTCTGTCTACTCCCTGAGACAGCGATAGCATTTAAGCATAACTGCTGTTTGAAAGACCACACACTCTACACAGACATTTGTGGTTCTACAAAACTTACTGGGAGGAAAAAAATGACACACTTATCTAAAGGAAATGTGGTCAGGGAAGTAACAGCGAGACATTTATCCTACCTCCCCATCCTTCAATAATTAAAATCATTCCAGCCATTCTGCACCAGTGACTGCAGGCACCGGGCTCACCGTTTGATGCTTCAACCTTCCCCTGAGATCCAAAATCCTCTGGGAAAAGGCCNCCAGTGCAAGCCACTCTTCCCCATCGGCCTGTATCTCCTGGTGACGCCAAGGGAAGGAGGGGGCAGGAGAAACTGGGGGGGGGGGCCCTAGTCAAAGGTCATGGGGTGCAGTTCTCAACCAGGGGTGACTCTGGTCTCAACCAGGGGTGACTCTGCTCCCACCCAGGGACATCAGGCAGTGCCTGGACACATTTCCAGTGGCCACAGCCGAGGGACGGAGGCTGAGCTCAGAGGCCAGGACTGCTGCCCAGACGGCCCCCACAGCAGAGAATCGGCAGCACCGAGGTGGAGAAAGCCTGCCTTCCTGTGTGGAACCGGAGACTGCAGTGTTCCATAGATTTTTTTTTTAAGTGAACTGGTTTAAGAATTCTATTTAAAATTTTAAAAACTACAATGTCTGCAAACAAAAGCATATTTGCAAGAGAGCAAAACCTTGTCACCATATCCCTGGAGAACCGTCCAGTGTGTCCAAACCAGGTTTGAGAATAACTCAGAGGCAAGGAGACAACGGGAAAAAGTAAATGATTTAAAACTGTACTGTGGCCAAGACATGCTCCCCTTATTAATCTGAGTTCCCACTTCTGAGGGCAAACTGATATCCTGTAGAAGGCTGGAGACCCCTGCGCTCTGCATGATTCTGCTTGGAAGGTGAAGGCCAAACCTCGAAGAGCTGGGATGGCCAGGCAGGGCCCCTGTGCGGGAAAGGAACCAGTGGGCTCAGCCCCACCATGCTCAGAAGTGCCCCAGGGAGAACACCTCATCCCCACGTCACAGGTGAGGCGCAGAAGCTCAGAACAGCAGTGGCCAGGACAGCGGAAAGGTCCTCTTGTTATGCAAAGCACATGGTTTCAGTGCCTGAGTGGGAAGGATGCGTCTGCTCTGTAGCTCGGAGAAAGCAGACATGAGACAGTGTTCAGCCTCTGCGGATGGCCGTCTCTCCCTCTCCCAGCAATGTTCTGCTCTCCAAGGAGCCGTGAACCTCTATTTTTTAACACCCAACATTTGAAAAATGAGATCGTAAGTTCTAAGAGTTGGAAGGGACCAACTCAACATCTAACACAGAAATCCTCCCAGGCCATCACAGGAAACACTGATCAGGGAAGGAAAGAGAGGGGAGAGGGAGGGAGGGAGGAAGAGCACAGGCTCCTGAAGGCAGGCATGGAGCAGTGACTCTCCAAGCAGCCACTTCTCCCCCTCCCCCTCCCCAGCTCTTACCAACCAACCTCCGAATTCTGCCTCTGGGTCAGGAGGTATACGGATGCATCAAAGCCAGCCACACCCCTCATAAGCAATAACAACAAGAAGAATCACTAACATTCACATAAACGTCTACATATGTGCCGGCACCCCCATGGAAGGCACTGTATGTATGTGCCTCATCAAACACTCAACCCAGGCCTTGAAGTCTACGCAGCTGTTGCACCCACTTCATTGGGGCAAGCCAGCTGTGTACGGTAGTTATAAAGCGGAGCCTTAGTTCAAACCTTGGCGCATCCAACTCTAAACCCATTTGGATGCTCCATTGATGTTTAATGCTACTGAAACTCTGCATGCGATTATAATAGGTCCCCCAGGGCAACGGGCCATAATGTCATTAAAGCAAAACTTTAATCAGATACCAGGAGGATCCTCCCACTTTGCAAATAACAAGAGACATGCAAAGGAATGAGGAGGCAGAGGTTCTCAAGGAGGCAGACTTTGGTTTGAATCTCTGCTCAAACACTGACCAGGTGAATGAGCTGGAGCAAATTATTCTGAATCTTAGTTTCCTCACATCTCCAAAGAGGAAACTACTGTTAAGCTCATGGAATTGTTTAAAAGCAATAATAAACAGATTATGCACATGAATGTATCAAGCAGTTTTTAAAGTAAACAGATTCGTGGGAGAGACGGTCTCTGAAAAAGTGTATTTCAGAAATACTTTCTCTTCATTTCATACTTTCTTCAAATGCACTGGTTCCTAGTTGACATTTTGAAACTTCTCTGCCAAATAGCTAACGAGCTATACAAATAGATAAACGCAGTCAGGGGGAGCTGCTATTTTAAGAAATTCTCCAGTTCAAGTGAACAATTGTTTGATGTGTGAATAATCGGCTCTTAATTACATGGTTTGTCAATATTTTGGAAGAATCATCTCATTAACAAGCTGTGGGGGCAGGCTATGGCACTTACCCTGACTTTTGGTGTCTCTAATAAAACAGTCTTTGCCAGCGAGCAAGTGACGTATTATTGGGGGGGGGAAAAAAAAAAGAGGTGAAACATACGAATACAAAACAAAACCTACAGGGTACCCTCCAAATGGACGGCAGACAGAGGAGACGCCGGGGAATTTCAGAGCAACAGACCCAGGACGGAGTGGTCAGGGGAGGCAGCGGCCAACGTGAAGGCCTGGCAAGGCTGAGGGAAGAAGGCAGCACTCCTCCCACGGGGCTGAGCAACGTGCAACCTGCGGTCATGGACAAGCACAAGGGGGGCCCAAGAGAGCGGGGGGCGGGCCTGCCAGGGCACAGGCGGAAGGAAGGTTGGGGCTCTCCTGGCCCATGGCCTATGCAAACCTGCTCCAAGATCAATTCTAGGTCTATGATGGATCCCCCGAAACACACACACGCATATATTTTGGCCCGACAATGGCACACTCTCCTGAGACTCAGTGAATATAATTCATGATCCCTTACATTCAGGACTCCCTGAGGCCACCTGCCTGGGTCCAGGTACACCTGTTGATCCACTAGGAAAATAAGCCTCTTGTACTCACACTGGGTGCCCTGGAGAGGTGCCTGGGAAGGATGGTGTCAGGCGGTAGCCCCCGCTCTGGCCCCTGCTCCCAGTTCTTGGGCAGCCTCTTCAAGTTACCCCCGTCTTCCCTGCCGCCGTCTTCACCAACATTTTTTAAAGCAGCAGCATCCATGCAGAGACAGACCCTGCAGTTTTGAGCCAAGGGCCCTTCTCCCTTCTAGCTCTCAAAAGGAAGTAACAGTGACTAGGCTTTTTACTAACCTGTCCCCCACCCTCTGCCAAATCAAAGTTAAAGTTACTTCTCTTCCAGGGGCCAAGAGATGGCGTTGATTGTTTCCTAAACACCTACGAGGGGGAATGTGGTGATGGCTGCACAACACTGTGAATGTACCTAATGCCACTGAAATGTACGATAAAAAAAACACTCATAATTTTTTTAAAAACTAAGAAAAGACATCAAAAAACTGAACATACTTACCATATGACCTGGCAACTCACCCCTGCGTATATAACCAAGATAAATGTGTACACAAATGTTCACAGCAGCGTGACTGAGAAGATGTCCATCAAGTGACGAATAAATAAAACGCAGAATACTCACACGTGGAATACTATGCAGCCCGAGGAAGGAGTGAAGCACTGATACCAGCCACCACGTGGACGGACCCTGAAGACACCATGCTAAATGGAAGAAACCAGGGAGGGACGGGGACTGACTGCTACTGCCTACGGGTTTCCTTTTAGGGGTGAATAAAATGTCCTATAATTGTGCTAATGGCTGCTTAACTCTGTGGATATAATCAAAACCATGGAATTTATACTTTAAATGGATTAACTTTATAGTATTCAATTATATTCCATAAAGCCGTTAAAAAATAATAAAAGCTGAGAAGAGCCCAATCCTCCAGAGGCCGCAGCACGACTTTCTGTTACCAGCACCTGGGCAGATTCCAGGACTTCTCCACAAGTTCCATGCAACACCAGCCTGTCGCCCATGCACTTTCATTCCGCTTCAAGTCAAACTTCTCCCACCTCCACCCAGAAATCAATAATTAGAGCTCTGGATGCAGTTGTCAGAGGAGCCCCATCTCCTTGCACAAGCCGTTTATTATAAGTAACAGTCATTTTGCTTGGAGCGCCTCCCCAGTGTGACATGGACTCCTATTTAATACACCCTCCCTGCCAGCACTGGGGCTGGCTTCTCGTGTTCTGTTCCGCTGCAAGCACAGGCTCCAGGTTTAACACACAGCATAGAGAGTGCATCGTGATAGGGCACAGAATACTAAAGCTGAGGAAGGTGCAGCACTGGTTGGTTTAAATAACATACTGAAAGCTTTTAGCTCAAACAAGATACAGGGGACAGGAAATGCCTCTCTGGGCGCATGTGGCCCAGGATCTCGAGAAAATGGGAAGGCTTTAATAGGTAATCAGAAGTAAAAGCTCATCAGGAAGTAACAAGATTAATAAGGTCTCTTAGCACTAGCAAAGAATTTCCAAAGATCATCAAGGTGTGCTACCAGGACAGATAAATCACCAGGGAGGCAGGGAAACGACATGCCCAACTCGGGGAGCTGGAAGGAAAAATGGACGGGAAAGAAAGTTCGGGATACTTCCTGCACTGAGTGTTTGGAATGCCCATGAGGCTGGGTGGCACCCTCTGTCTGCCCAGGCACAGCTGACAGGTGAGTTCACCCTACTCTTCTGGGCATTTACAAGCCCTGGGTACACAATGCCCTGCAGGCAGCTGTCGGCCCGCCCCATCCTCCCACGGACGTGTCCCCGACCCTACGGCAGCTCTGAGGAAGCCTATGAAGACAAATGAGCCTTGCATGTGGCCAGGAGGGCGGCTCACGTTCAGGAAAGAGGAGCCTGCCTGCGCCAGCCCAGTGATTACCAGAGGGAATTAAGCAAGCACTTGCAAGCCTCGGCCTCTGAAGTTCTGTACTTTGATAGACTTAATTTGTTCTCCTGGGGCTAAATAGCTGGCTGGGTCGCTGCAACTCTACACAGGAACACAGTCAGGGAAGCCCGATGCGCAGGGAGTGATTTACGACTCCAAAGGGCTCCCACCCAGGAAACCATTCTCGCCCGGAGAAGGGGGGGCAAGGCGGGCGGGGCACCAGACACACCTGCCTTGCCATGGATCAGTTGGGGCTCCATTTAAAAATTGCTCTCTCCTCTTGTTTTCTCCATAAACTTACACGAGTTCTTCTTGAGGCCCTTCTCGAAAACATTTTCATCTGTGTAAAATGGTTCCCAAGTAAGAAACCATCAAGAAATGCCAGTGCTGGGAAAGAGTCACAACACCATCTAATACATCCAACCCAGTCTACTCTCACGCCTCCTTTCTGAGTTTCTGCCGCATCTTTGTAGCATGCGTATTGTTATTTATAATATCGTTCATTAAAGGAATCCACCTCTTTATAAATCATTATTTTTTGTAGAAAGCTTTGTATGGCTCCCAAATGGAGTACTACCAAAAATGATCTGAACTCAAACATTAAACTCAGCTCCATTACCCAATGAAAGTACCATCTGTTTCCTGCAGGGCCCCTGATGGCCACAGTCGTATGGGTAGTGAGCTCTACACACAGCAGGTCTCTATTTTCTCTAATATATGCTGCCATTTAACATACTATTAATGTAAAAATGTTTGTGCACTCCCTAAAATTGCACACAGGGTGCACACACACACTGCACTTAGGGAAACAGAGCCCCAAATCCATGACATGGCAAACTGTGGCACTTGGCCCACTTTTGTATCAATCACAAGTTAAAAGTGGTTTTCACTGGTAAGTCTATCCTCTCTCTCTCTAAGGAGGAGGAAGAAGAAGAGGAAGACAAAGATTATTATTCAAAATACCACATCTGGCCCAAAAAGCCTAACATATTTGCTACCTGCCTTGAGAGACCAGTTTGCTAAGCCCTGATCGAGCCTATACGTTTATTTTCCCAAGGAGGCAACCCCAATCCAAACACACTGAATGACTCAGAAGCACGTGCGTGCAGGTCTTCAGGAGTCTAAGTAACTGAAGGAATTTTACCAAAGAAGCCATCAGTGTAAAGCCTTTCAAAATGGGCCTCTGTCGAATCATTTCAACTGATTTAAAGAACTGAGCCTTGTCTAAAGCAAACTAAAAGGTGAGGACGCACGGCTCACTTAGATGGCCGTTGTCCTCCAATGCCTGAATCACCTCTTCTGTCTGCCCCAGGGCCACCCCCACCTTCCTCCGCTACCCGCTCTGAGCCCAGCTGTGTGCATCCTGAGCCCTCTGGGGCTAGAGGGAGGCTCTGTGATGGAAGATCCCTGCTGTACCTCCAACCCCCAACAGCCAGCTGTGGTCACCAAGCCCCCTTCAGGCCCTCCAACACGGGGTGCTGGGCCACTCAGGGCCCCCTCACAGCCCCAGGCCACTAAGCCAGTCAGATCGCCCCTAACCCTGGCCTTGCCTTTGTAAACAGTTGCTTTACTACACTCACCGCCAATTACCCAGCTTGAGATGGCCATCTGTTCCCTGCAGGGGTCCTGGCGACTCCAGCCTTAGGGGCTGTGAACTCTGGAAGTCCGCAGCTGCCTCTGCCACCTCAGGAATGTGGGCCTCCAGGCCTACTCCAAGCACAATGCCTCTATTCTAGAACCGCACAGCTAGACCGAGTCATGGACCCACCTGAGTCGTCACCCTCCTCCTCCAAAGCGAGCTGGTCCTGAGCTGTCCAAGACCTAGCATGATCTCAAAAATGCCCAGAGAGATTCTGTTCTAACAGCATGCTGCATTATTTAAAGCCTTCAACTTAATTTAATAAAATGTGAGCAGCTGGTATGTCGCAGACACTGTGCTCGGTGTTTCACATACATAGATGATTGACAGTCAATCCTCATGTTATAAATGAGAAAAGGGAGAATCAAAGAGAGTCTGTGGAACTTATCAGAGCTCCAAGTGGTTGATGTGATATGAGAAGGCTCACCTTCTCCACTCGGCCAGGCCCTTGTCTGAACCCACCTCTGGGGCTGGCCAGCAAGCCCCTCTCCCCGCACCCCCCATCCCTGCCCACCCAGGGAACACAGCAAAGCCACCCTCCAGTCTGTCCACAGCCAGCCCAGTCACGTTACACAAATCAGGTTACAAGAAAGAGGAGGTCAGGACCAGGGTCGGCAAGTTTTCTGACATCATGAAGCTCCCTTACAGCCTCATGTCCACAACCACATTCCCTGGACCAGCCAACAAGTGAAAATATCTGGTACCTCCAACCTGAGAGTGAATCCCTAGGCAGGTGCATTCACAATGCCTCTATGTATAAAATGAAATGGCTGTTGTGAGCAGTGGTCCCTCTTCTGAACGTTCTCTGCCCATAAACCGGGCTTGGAAGAGAATGCCAGGACTCTGTGCACCTTGGGGGGGAGGCCTGGCAAGTCCGGTTCAGCTACATTACTGTCTTGAAGTCACACTGAGTGGAAAATCATTTTCCTATGCCCTATCTGATATCTGCTCACTGATCTGAGGAATCAGAAGACCTGCCGGGCCCTAGCTGTGTGACCTTGGGCAAGTCACTTGACTTCTCTGTTTCAGTCTTATCATCTGAAAACTGGGATAAGGATACTACTTACCTCGCCTACGCCTCACCCCATTGCTGCCTTTTCCCTACTGTGAAAAATCAAGGAAGAGAGAGGCAAGATAGAAACGAAAATCTCAGATAAAACTGGATTCAAAATATGGTAGGCAAGTAACTTAACTTCCATGAGCTTCCTTTTTCCCCTCTGCGAGATGAAGAGAATAGTAATAATAGCTACTTCAGAGTCTGAAGGACATTCAAACGAATCAATATGAGCAATGCACAGAAGAGGACCTAGCACACAGTAAGTGCTCTATCTTTGCTATTATTATTAGTTCCTAATTCAAAAGAGATCTCATTTTAGCCAACTCGTGAAGTGATGTGGAGATTAAGTACTCAAAATAACTGTGCATTTATTATAATGAAGGTATTTGGTGATTGACAAAGCACTACTCAAATATATAGATTAAAACACAAAGATAAGGTGACTGTCTGATTTATTTCTATCGATCCTAATTCAGATGCTAAAAGACTTGTGGGCTATTGCTTGGAAATATTTAAACTGGCTTAAAACTATTTTTAAAAAGCATGAATTTTCTTTATATAAACAATATGATTAACAACAACTGAGGTTTCAGCCACTAATTTTTATTTTAAAATACTTCCGTATCCTGGTTTCTGTAGCACCACGACCGATGTCCTCTGCGGTGTGTGCGTTGGGGGCCGGCTGTGACCATGGCCCTTCTAGGTCTCAGGGTGTCATTCAGTGCCAGGAAGTGCTCTGTGAGTGCCCCTTTAAAAGTGGAGTCACGTGGTAGGGGCCACGTGTCACTCCCCTGGACATCACCCCAGCCAGAGACCTTTTCATCGGTTTGGCTCTTGGACCAAATGTGAAAGGTTTTGCTTTCATTGAGAAAAATAAAATGCTTTGCTCTACCTGCTCTACCCCAGGGGTGGCTCCTCTGATCCCTTCCCGTCTGAACTTGGGCAGGAAAGAATGCCCAGTCGAGGGGCCGCTTTTCCTCCTTCCAGGAGGTCTGGACACTCACAAAGCCCAGTTATTTGTTTTGCCAAACTGTGTATACATTGAATGGACATGTTTGTTTTCCATGTCCCACTTTACATCTCTAAAGACAAATGATTAAAGAATTATTTCAGGGGCATTTTTTTTTTTTTGCTCATCCCCTCCAACCTGGTTATATCAAGCAGCCTCACTTCCTGCCTTTTAACTCACATTCTGTCGGCATCTCATCCACTCTTCTTTGTTGACCTTTACGTGTACAATGTTGCTTCAAAACCCTTCTTCAAAGGAAAGGTCAAAGTGAAATGTCACCGGGAAGGACGCCAGATGGCCAGAGGCCAGGCGGACACCGGCTCCCAGCGCCGAGGTTACCTGTGGGGTGTGCGACAAGGTGCCCACAGCAGGTAAGGAGGCGCCACGGCAATGAGTAGGAAAAGAGCATTTGCACAAAGAACCCACAAGCAGCAGCCTCTCTAGAAGGAAGGAGTCTGGCTCCATGCGTCCCTGTGCCGGCCGTACCCACCCCTTCGAAGGTGCCAGGAGCCACCACACGGAGGAGGGTCTCCACGCCAGCTTGGCAGAATTACCAGATCAAATACAGGGCATCCAGTTAAATCTGAATTGCATGCGAACAGAGACTAATGCTTTCGTATAAGTATGTCCCAAATGTATCACAATCGTGTCCCAAATATGCCAAACAAATACTTTGTGTGGTTAAAAAAAAGTTATACTAAAAAAGGATCCAGGGCTTATCTATCATTCGAATTTAACTGGGCATCCAGTATTTTCACTTGCTAAATCCAGTAACCCTAGCCTGGTGCTGACGGCTCAGGCCTGAACTCCTCACCCTCTGGCCCAGGGCCATCAGCCCTGATTTCCAGACTACCTCGCTGCAAAGCTCTTCCACAGTCCTACAGAGAGGGGGACCCACGTACTGTGCTGGCAGCGAGTCTGCTGCAACGGACCCAGAAAGGGAGAGATTCTGCAGGAAAAAAGAATGACCAAGCATAGTAAATATTTCAGAGAGACAATAGGGTGTGAGCACTGACGACAGACCACAGCATCTGATTAAAAAAAAAGAGGCAACTAAAAGCAGTTTTACTATAGTAGTAAGAGCTTAGTTTTCAGATGAAAGCAGGTGGTAAGAACATGGCATTCACTCTGGTTAGCTTCGTCATTAAAAAAGCAGGATTCTCAGCCAACTGCTTGCATCCTCACGGCATCTGCAGAGAACCCCAAGTAATTACACCCCAGAAGGGCAAGCACTCGGGTAACTCGGTGTTAGCACCTGTAGGCACTCAAACGATATTTGCTGAATGAATGAATGAATGAATGAATGGACTCTATACTTCTCAAAAAGTCTGTTCTAAATTTGGAAATCTTATGTGATTATTGAAAATGCAAGTCTAGGGTAAATCTTACCCTTTCATGGCAGAGTCACCACAGTGGCTAGCTAATCTCTTCAGTTTGTCAGCTGAGGATTATCTGTAGTAGGAATCACAAGTGTCTGTGCTGGGCCTAAACCAAACAAATGAACAAAAACACCCGGGGGCGCCTGGGCGGCTCAGTCGGGGTGGAGCGTCCGACTTCGGCTCAGGTCATGATCTCACGGCTCGTGAGTTCAAGCCCCGCGTCGACTCTGTGCTGACAGCTCAGAGTCTGGAGCCTGCTTCAGATTCGGTCTCTCCCTGTCTTTCTGCCTCTCTCCCACTCATTCTCTCTCTCTCTGTCTCAATAATAAATATTAAATTTAAAAACCAAAAAACACCCGCCCCTCCACCTGATGAAGCACACGTTAAGATTCACATAAATAAAGCCTAGGAGAAAGGCCACCACCTCCCAAACTGAAGTGAATCTAGTTCAGAACGCATTTTTTTCCTAGGCCCCTTTGTGTAACCGTCGTAACTGTTCTTTAGTTACGGGAGTGCTTAATCAAACAAACATCTAAAACCAACACAATTTTCTTATTTAAACATAAAAGTATTTTCAACCCTGCACCAATTTCCCTTGATCTGTGCTGGAAGAAATCCCAGGTCGCCTTACCAAAACAATAAACTTCCAAAAAAAAAGAACATATATTTTCATAAAGAGTACTGTATACTGCTCCTAACTTGGGATAAATCCCCAGTACATTTTGAATTTTTAAAAAGGACGCTTTATTTGCTTTGCTACTGTGGAACTTTCCATTCTGCTAAAAGGCCCCAAATTTAGAATTTACAAACAAACCATGCCTGGACAAAGTAAAAGCTGTACTCAGCTTATGGATATGCTAACTCCTGGCATAAAACAAACACTATGCCTCTGCCTCTTCAGGTTACTTTACGACAGAGTCAAAGTAGGCTCGAAACGAGTTTATGTACAAATGAAACCAAAGGTTTTTTTGTACCAGCACCTGAAAGGCTTAAATGCCAAATGGAGTCTATGTTCTCAGTACTAATGTTTTCAAATTTGGGCCAAATAGATCTCTGTCCTGACGTGGAGGACATTGGTGCCAGCTCCGGCCATCGGCCACTGCCTTGCGACCCCCAGGCAAGGACCCCAGGGCTCCCCAGGCAGAGCTGAAGATGTACTTTCTACTCTTCATCTTCACCAAACATCATGACCGCCCAATGTTGCCTACTGCGCCCGTGAGTGAGGGCACGGACTCCTGAGCCCAGCAGAGGCAGGAAACGCTCCGTATTCTGCACGTGGAAAGAACTTCCAACTGTCTCGGGATAGGTAAGACTGACCAGTTTTCTCATGGCTGGGAAGTACTGCAACTGACGTGTTTCTCGGGGTCCCGAATTCTCCCTACTTTCCAAAGGCACACCAAGAATACCACCTGTGGAGCGGCACGGTGTCCCCGTTGGAAGGGAGCCCGGACTCAGGCCGGCTGCTACACCTGCGCTGATGGGCCGCCTACCTGCTCGTCTGCGGAGGAAGCTTGTTAGGGGAGCGTGCTGTGGTCTTTCTGCACAACAAACGCACCATCTCTACCACCATTAGAAGGTAAACAGAAAAATGAGGAGCGGTCTACACAGGGAATGAACATCCACTGCCTGCCTGCTGGGTGCGCAGCCGCGAGCGGAGAGCGCTGGGCGGCTGCCCCTGGGCTCTCTGTCGCCCCGCGGGCTGCCATCCGCCTGGAGGACAAGCAGGAGGCTTGGCGCAGGTCCCTGGGCCCAGTTGGCGCTGGAGCAAAAGCCGAAGCCCAGGTCTGTCTGGGACCCAAACCCCTCCAGGCATTATGTCCCCTGCTGATCTTCTGAATCAATGNCTCTGTCGCCCCGCGGGCTGCCATCCGCCTGGAGGACAAGCAGGAGGCTTGGCGCAGGTCCCTGGGCCCAGTCGGCGCTGGAGCAAAAGCAGAAGCCCAGGTCTGTCTGGGACCCAAACAACCCCTCCAGGCATTATGTCCCCTGCTGATCTTCTGAATCAATAACCTAAATTTAAATGCCAGTATGAAACTTTACAAACTATCAACAGTGAAACACAGGTCAATTCTAGAATTCGAATAAAATTCCATACATAATGTAGTTTCTTTTTCTTTTTTTTTTTTTTTTAAATCAGGTCTGCTTTGGTTAAAGGTACAGTGAACTTGACAGTCAGACGGGGCTAAAGGCCCCCTTTCCCTGTGCCTCTTCTGAGGCCACCCTCCCTCCAGGGCAGACCACTCCTGATGGCATCCCGGGCCTTCTCTGCACTCTGGCCAGTGAGCTGGCTGGACTCCAGCTCGAACTCCATACGGCCACCCAACTGGGTCAGGGTCAGCCAGAGCAGGGCACCTCTCTCAATGGGCTCCCATAGTCGGAGCCAAATGCATGATGCAGCTACACACACCTCACCAAGGGTGGGAGCAGGTGTGGACGGCAGGGCAGCAGAGCCTGCGTGGGTGTGGCCCTCTGCGCTCCCAGGTTAGGGAGGGCCAGGTAGAGGAGGGCTCCCTGGAAAGAATGCGGGATCCAACAGATTGGAGTTTGGTTCCAAGAGGGGACTGTGTCCATCTTGGGGCTGCAATTCACTTTACCAGGACCACAGAATGTGAGGAAGACAACTCGGATGGGCCCCCAGGCACGAAGTCTGTCCTGTTCCTCTCTGACGTGCCAGGCAGCCCAGATTTGGAGAACCGAGAATATGAGAAATAACATCTCAGTCAAACTTGGCGAGCTCTGGCCAAGAGTCCTGTCTTTGGAGAAGCTCACAAAGGAAGCTCTGTGAGCAGGCACGTCCCGTGATGGCATCTGCAAAAGATCGGTGATAAACCCCAAACATCCCTGGCTCCATCCAACTATCAATAAAGACATTCTTCTTGAGCCCACTCCCCTTTTCTGCCTCTACTACCTCTGGTTCTGTTCTGTTACCAGCTGAAAAAAGCACTGCTTTTCTAAAAATATTTTTTAATAAAGAATAATTTTTTATTTATTTATTTTTGAGAGAGAGAGAGAGAGAGTGAGTGAGCGCACAAGCAAGAGCAGGGGAGGACCAGAGAGAGAGAGGGGAACAGAAGATCCAAAGCAGCACAGAGCCTGACGCAGGGCTCGAACTCACAGGCTGGGAGATCATGACCTGAGCAGAAGTCAGACGCTCAACCAACTGAGCCACCCGGGCGCCCCTAAAGAATATTTTTTTTAATTTACTTTTTTAAGTAGACCTCGCACCCAGCATGGAGCCCAATGTGGGGCTCAAACTCACGACCCTGAGATCAAGACCTGAGCTGAGATCAAGAATTGGGACACTTAGCAGCCTGAGCCACCCAGGAAGCCCAAGCACTATTTGCTTTGTGTTTATTCTCAGACATTTGAAAGTCCTGACAAGGGACATCCTCTGACTTCCAGAAACGGTTGATAAATCTGTGGGCTCACCTAGCCAGGGCCTGCAGGAGCTTCAAACTCTGGTCACACCTCCTTTTCCTGGCATTGCCACACCGGGCAGTCCCAAATCTTCCAGTAACCTTCCTACAGATATTTTTCCATTCTCAAACAAAAGCAAAGCCTTTAAAAATTTTCCCTCTTCTATAATACAACTGTCATCAGATTTCTGTCCAGAGAGCAGACATTTAAGACTTCTGAACTTAGGCTGTACAAGTGAGACCTTGTTTTTGCAAATTTGACTATTTGCCATCCTTTGTCCTCCTTTGAACCTTGTATGAACTTAGTGGCACAGCTGAGTGTGCTGTTCGATACACCGGTGTGTTATTTTTATACACACACATCTGCATGTCTAAATCAGAAAGCTCTATCATCAGCCGGATCACGTCCATTAAGGCAAATCTAAAGGACCCTGGGTAGAACGCCCTCTAGAA
>NW_027532842.1:1492285-1498558 GCF_008692635.1 Crocuta crocuta | reverse complement strand
GGTCCTTGAAGTTGAAGCCTGTGAAAGGTGCCCAATGTCCCGCCGTCTGTCCCCAGGCTACTCTGCCTCAGGAAGTGGCGAAGGCCAAGGAGCAGCCACAAAGGAAACCTGCTCTGGAGCAGACAGAATTGTGAGTCCGAGACCAACCGCTCTCCACTGCTCTTTCTCCCTGGATGGCAGGTGCTCTGCGCTCCCTGAAGATCCACCAATGCCTGAAAAGCGGTGACCCTCCGATACCCCCCATGCTGGCTCCCTGTCACGGCCTGTCAAAAGCAGCATTAAAAAGAGTCACGGGTGCCCTTTTCTCTGCATGTGATACCAGGAAGCAGGCAAGAACCTGTCCCTTCTCTTTCAGACTTTTTTCTTCATTCCACGAAGGAGAAATACGTCTCTCAGAGGAGGTGGGGGAGAGCAGCAGCAAGAACGCTGCGAAGGGTTTTCCACGAACACCGCTTCATGCAGAAGACCACTCTCGGAGACGGCAGCGCAGAGCCTCAGAGGGGCCCTGCTGCCGCTGCTGACGGGCTCATCCTAAACTCACGCTGGGGGCTTAGCTCAGGGGAGGTTGCCTTCTGCTTCCTTTGATGGGGGCTGTATATATTCTGATGTGTATGGCTGGCTTAGTCCTTGGAAGAATCACGTCTCTCAAGCTTCCTCCCTGGCAAGATAGTTTGGGCCTGGGCTGCTCGTGACCCATCCCGACATTCCAGAACGTCCACAGGAGGGAGACGCCCTGCACGACAGGACACTGCTGCCGGGGCCTGACACCGGCGGCGGCCCCCACGGGGAAGTGCCTGCCCTTGCCAAGGGTAAACATCCACAAGTGTTGTACGGGACCTCGAGACACCTGGTTCAAGACTCCTCACTCTTTCCAAAGATGCACCTAGGGAACACACGACTCCAACCAGCATGGGCTCTTCTGGAGGGCCCCCAAGAGGGAAGGGGGGAGAGTCTGGTGGACCGTGGGGATACTGGTTACCAGATGGTTACCAGGCACTTTGTTGTTTTTTTTCTTTTACAGGAGCCATTGCGCTCCCTGGCTGTAGTGGTCGTCCGGCTCATCATTTCTGGACTAATACAGACAAGGTGACACTTCTTAAGTCAACACCTTGGCACCAACCTAACACCAGGCCTTCTGTTTCCTATCGCATCACATGACTGCTATTCCCACTCCACACCTACTATGGACACCCAAGCCGCATGGAGCTCTCTAGTAGCTCTGTGATCACGGACTGTCACTAACTTCCTGCTTAGGGCTGGAAACCCCAAAGAGAGTCTCCTAATCCAATCTCTTCTGAATCCGAGAGCAGAAAATGTGGCCCTGAGTGCTCAGTCGTGCCCAGGATCACGTTAGTCTATGGCCAGGCCAGTGGCAAGGAGGTCTCTAGACTTCTACAGCGGGGGCTGTAGAATTGTCTAATTGCGGGGGGCGGGGGGGAGAGCAAGCCCCGGGGCACTTGGATAGGAAGATGTGGTAAGTCCCCAAGAGACCTTGTGGCTAGGCAGCAAAGGACAAAGGACTCTAGGCACTAACCACCTGTCCTTTCATCAAGCGATGTTTAGAGCCCATGCTTTCCCTCGACCACATCTGACGTCCTTGCACATTCAGGAAAACACCCTCTTTTCTACAGGTTACCCCTTGTCGCATTCGGACAGTACACAGACGTGCACGGAGAGAACGTGCACTGGATGGCATACACAGCCTTCTCCTTTACGAGGCATTTTTACACCTTAAAACATGTCTTAATTTCCTTACCTGACCACTTTGCTGAACTATAAAGACCTATCTCTGCCAAGGCAATGAGTGCTACAAAGCCGGGTAATTATCGCAGGCCCAACTGCGAAGTTTCCCCCGTGTGATTTGTTGCTCATCCGAATGAGACAAATAAGCAATGTGCAGGTTTCCAAAGGCTGAAGAAGAGTGTAAAAGCGGTGATTATACACCACCCTCTACATCCCTGTATGAGATGCCATAAATTAAAGTTGATTTTCCCAGGGAAACAATGCCATCACGGGATTTCACAAAGCCAATACATGCAGAAGGCAAAATGCAGAAGCCTCAGAGGGCATGGAGTACAGGGCATCGGCCAGTTCCCTCCACACCCTGACCCCACCGTCACCACCGCTATTCCCGGACCCCCCAACAAGGTCTGGCCTTGGTTCACAAGTTTTTACAGAAGGGATCACAAGTCCCAAGTTTAGGGGGGAAAAATGTAAATGATGCTTTTATATACCATTTGACAGAAAGCTTTCTAACGAGCATATGAATTAATGAACCAGGCAACACAGCAACAATAAAACTCACCCTCACGGAATTTAATACCATTCATCACTTTTTTTTTTTTAATGTTTTATTTATTTCTAGGAGAGAGAGAGAGAGACAGTGTGAGCAGGGGAGGGTCAGAGAGAGAGGGAGTCACAGACTGAAACAGGCTCCAGGCTCTGAGCTGGCAGTCAGCACAGAGCCCGACGCGGGGCTCGAACCCACGAACCGCGAGGTCATGACCTAAGCGAAAGTCGGACGCTTAACCGACTAAGCCACCCAGGCGCCCCGAATTTAATACCATTCAATTCCTGTTGCTTCTTCGTCACGCCTACCCACCACCCCCACCTCTTGTATCTCTGTGGAAAGGTGCAAGAATACCATTTAGATCAACACATTTTGGAGGACTTCTGGACATTCTCTCCCCATCTGCAGTGTAACATGGGGAAAGAGGACCATATCAAAGCCTTTGGGAAACTGTTCTGCTTCTCTTTCTTTCTCCCTTTAAATGTCCCAATGCAAATACATGTACTAGGCACACAGCTTCTAACTCGAAGTTCTTACCCAACTATTCAAAGGCAAGCCTCCCCCCTTGGCCACGCCAGCACCTCTGGGATGCCGAAGGCGGATGGGATCCATGGACAGGCACCCCTTTCACCTTCAGCCATACATCCCTACAACTGCCCAGAACCAAACACAAGGAACTCCAAGGGGGCTTAAACACCTCAGCGTCCACCCAGACACATGTTCTCCTTTGCTAAGTGGCATCCCGGTTTAAGGTCTTCCGAGCAGGGGAACATGGGGCCTTGCCTCCTGCAGCCGCTCTGGCACCGCCGTGGCCCGTCCCTTGGCACGTCTCCCCCCATCCCTTAATTAGAAAGTGCCTGACATTCATCTCTTGCATTAAGAATTTCCTGACTAAGAGAAAACAAGTAGCAACCTCTCCTGAGCCCATCTGCACCACTCCCCAGCCTTCTGGAGCAATCACTTTTGCGTGTTAATTTACACCTACTCCTCTACCAGCAAAGTAACACATGTATGTGCAACCTCTGGAACTGGATTTTTCACTTGACAGGAACCTCCCACACATACTGAAGCTTAACCCTTTATATACCAACCCTGACATAAAATACACAGCTCACATACACTGAATATTGGGCGACGTTCTAAACTCACTCTATCTATTTGATCCTCAACACAGCCTACGACATGGAGACTGTTACTTTCCCCATCTTTCAAATGGGGAAACTGAGGCACGGAACTACAGAGGGTCAGGTTGATGGCCACTCTGCAGAAGCATCCTAAACTACACTGGTTACTTAGTTCTTGCATCTCCTTTCATGTTGTGCCCTTCCTTTCCTGCTCCCAGGGCCGCAGCTACCACCCGTCCCCTGGTTAGGAGCCCCACCGCGGTAGGCAGTTACCACTTCCTATCCGCAATCAGCTATCAACAGATAACCAGTTAGGCAGACCTGAGTACCNAAGCATCTACTCAACACCAGGGACCGCTCCAGGCTCTGAAGCCACGTAGACGAATGTGCCCGGGCCCTGTCCTGGGGGAAGACGAATGTGCCCGGGCCCTGTCCTGGGGGAAGACGAATGTGCCCGGGCCCTGTCCTGGGGAGCTGGAGGTCTCCTTGAGGCATTCCAGGTTCCAGCAGTTTTAGAGATGCCTGCTAGTCTAAGAGCTCCCAGGAGCCGGATAAAACACCCACCCTGGCCCTGCTGAATCAGATCTTCTCTTCAGAGAGATTCCCCAGGGGAGGATCTCTGTGCATGTACTGGACTAGGTGGTTAAAGGACACCTAAATTTGACTTTAGACTATGAAAGGCACTATTACATTATGCAAATTATTTCACTTACATGGGCACTGAGATGTGTTCCTTTTCTCGGTCTTTAACGCCTGCCCTATTACATCTGCCCAATCCCTATGTGTGTACCTACCTCCATGCTTCCTAGATAGTGACGGAGGAGAGACAGTAATAACAAAGAGGCATATCGCAAAACCCATCCAATACACACAATACAATTTCCAGAAAAAGAAAATATTACATGGTTAGTCTCATCGCGAGGTTTAGATTTCTATTTTATCAGTGTACAACCTCATTTGTAGGCGCAGGCCTTCTGTGAAGCCTAGGCCTAGCAGGGCCGTGGCTTCAGGCCGTGGAATTTTAAAGGAGCCTAGATCCATGCCCATACACACAACAGGTGGGCGCGCGGCCCCGCTAGCTTAGGAGTGGCTACTGTCTAGCAGCAAGAACAATTGTAGGGAGAAGGGGAGAAGCCACAACTTCTGAACCATCGCTCATTTGAATTCAGGGCAGTGCTGCTTCCCCCACAAAGCACCGGGACGGAGGGGCACTTCTGTCCCTCTATCCCTGCTCCCACGGTCTGCCCAGGGCAAACGGCATTTCCTTCCTGTGCGCAGCCGCATACCTAGCTGGAAAGAGACCCCTGCGGGGGTGCCAACACCCCTAAGCCCTTAAGAGGCTCCAAATGTCCCACCAGCTCAAAGGCTCTCCGGGGGGGATTCAGCAAGGACTCCCTTACAGATCCTCAAGGCAAAATAGTCAGCAGGCAGCTGGGAGCAACAGGGAAGTACTGGCACTGTGTGCGGGGTGTGTTCTCCTCCCCGGTCTCTGCCCCCATTCAGAGTTCCCCAAGAAATCTAGGATGGTAATCCCCTTGCCTTAACCCAGCAGACAGAGAACCGAGAGAATCCTGCCACAAACTAGACCTGATAACTTTACAAAATTCTGATTGTACCCAATTCTGAGACTAGTAAGACTTTCTTCCCAGTTCAGTTCAGATTACTCAAAGAATTAACCAATGTTCTTGCCTAATTATCACCCAAGATTGACCTCTAGAAGGAAAGAAAGGTCTTCCAACAAAAGTATTTTTTTAAAACAAAACTAGCTCCTACAAATTTGAGGTTCTAGCTTTATGGGGGATGTGTTATGCAATAGCAACCATAGACTACCCCTTATTTTCCATACTATTAACGTATATGAGATCATAAAATCAGGTTCATGACGCTTCTTCTCAAATAGTATCAAGTGGTGGTGGTAATATTTGTATCTTACAGATGAAATTTTAAAAGACTGTAAACTAAGCGCTCTGGATTCTTACAATAAATTTATTTTTATGGAGGAGAATAATAAATAAAAGAAGTTTACAAGACACAAGGACAGATATTTGTACAATGTTTCAACAAAGCAGGCAACTTATCTTGTTCTGGCTTCTGTTCCTTTACTATTCTCTTGTTCGTAAAATCAATTCCCTTGATTTACAATTGTTTTAAGAATTATACACACGGACTTGTTCTTAAAAATATTTACTTTCTAAGCAAAAAAAAAAAAATGCAAATGACTCTCAGGTAAGATTTACGTTTATGTAAAACCCATTCTAACTTTTCAAGGAAAACTATTCAATGGTATGATTGCTATTGCTAATATTGTATTTCCAATACACTGCTCAATTTTAATCCATCAGGCTTGAGAGTCCAAAAATTAATATTTCTATTAGAGTATCTTTTCTCCCTCTTCTTCCCATAAATTCTTAACTCCAAAAGGTTCATTGTTCAGACAGGTTCTTCCTCATGTCATAATGAATACAATAAGCTCAAAAAAAAAAAAAAAAGTCTTTTCAAAGTGCTCAAACTAACAAACGTCTGGGCCATCTCTCAAAATTTACACACAGCCTGAAAGGCCCACCTTCAAAACCACCAGCTTGTGAGGTCAGCGAAGGAAAGAGCCATCTAGTTTGCATCAGCAGGAAACGACACCAGGAATTCATACAGGCCTGGCCCTGTGTCCCCATTCACCTTCTTGGGAATAATCACAAACAAGAATGTCCACTTCAGTTAGAAACTCCCACATCACCACAAAAGGAAACCTCTACCCTCTGGCTGCCTTTGTCCAAACCAGTCTGGACAGAGAATTACTCCCAGGCCCCAGCCCAGTGAACATGAAATTCAGGACATCAAGGTGGAGTGACGGGGAGGGGGGTT
>NW_027532842.1:1482040-1492138 GCF_008692635.1 Crocuta crocuta | reverse complement strand
GCAGGGTCCTATGCCCAGGCCTAACAGGGTTTGTAAACTGCAAGTCGCCACCAGCATTTTTTCCATGTAAGAGAAAATAAAAATTATCGGAGTGCACCGCAGGTACAAGAATGGGTGCGATTTCACAAAAACTTTCACTTAAATCTACAGACATGCACGCGCCTGTGCGTGTACTTGATCAGTGTACACTGATGCCTTATTGTGGACTGCAGACAGGAGTCTGAAAGCCTCCACCCTCAGGAGAACCACTGTGTGCGCAAGACCAGCCCTATCCCAAACACGGCCTCCAGAGAGCCTTCTCAAAGGCCAGGTTTCCAGAACCCTGCGTGGAGGGCAGGTGGAAAGGCCAACACAGAGCCAACACAGCTCTGAAAACTAAGTGCCTGTGTCCTTCTGATAAGAACGAAATGATCTCACCAGGGAGAGGTATGGGCAGCTGTTAACATTCATCCTCCCTGCAAAAAAAAATCACGAATCAGGGCCATTTTCAAAGCTAACCTACCTTGCAGGTAAGAATGAGATGCTGTGTTGTTAAAGAACTTATAAATTAGAAATCAGGACACTGTTTAGCCAGTGTCTCTTGGTAGGATTGACGCTCAAAGATAAGACATCCTGGACAAATCCGGCAAAAATTCTCACCAGGACGGGACAGGTCACTCCGATGGTACATCAGCTACAGAGTAGGGAAAAGGAGGTTGTAATTTCACCCCATCTGTGAATGTGCCTAACAGACAACCCAGGAAAAATGTAATGTTCTGATACTCGAATTCCAACGGGATAGGATTATTCCAAAACGAGAGATGTCAAAGTTGCTCATTCACAGCTTGATTGGTACTGAAGTACAAAATATGGTACATATTTGTACCAAAAAAAGAAACAAAATAAACCCTACACGGAGACACCAGGGCAAAAGCACAACAGAATTTAAAATAGTTTATTGTTCTTTCCACCTGCCAAAATGTTACTATTTAGCCCAATGACATTCCCCCTTTAAAAATACTACTGTTTTACTAATTATGAAAATATTTATTTAACAAATATTTGTGGAGCACCATTTTAGGTGCACATACAGAGCAGTGAACAAACCCAAAGTCCAATTTTAATAGTGTTTTCTTTCTGTGCAAATACATACATCTCAGATAAGATAACACTGAACACAGAAAATTGCATCCAGACTTTACTTTCACTTTCAACACTAAAGTTTTTCCTTTTACATCAAATATTCTTTGAAAATACCATTTTTGGAGGTGCCTGGGTGGCTTACTCAGTTAAGTATCTGACTTCAGCTCAGGTCATGATCTTGCAGTCCGTGAGTTCAAGCCCTGCGTTGGGCTCTGTGCTGACAGCTCAGAGCCTGGAGCTTGCTTCACAATCTGTGTCTCCCTCTCTCTCTCTCTGCTCCTCCCCTATGTGTGCACGTGCGCACGTGCTCTCTCGCTCATTTGCTCTCTCTCTCTGTCTCAGAAATAAACATACATTAAAGAAAAAGAAAATACCATTTTGGGGATGCCTAGACCGCTCAGTTGGTTAAGCATCCATCTCTTGATTTCAGCTCAGGTCATGATCTCATGGTTCATGAACTGCACTGACAGTGCAGAGCCTGCTTGAGATTCTGTCTCCCTTTCTCTCTACCTCTCCCCCACTTGCACTGCTCGCTCACATACTCTCTCTCTCAAAATAAATTAATTAAAAAAAAAAAAGAAAATACCATTTTCATTGGCTACATAATACTGTATTCTGGATGGTGTCATAAATTACCAAAAGACATTTCTAAATGCTTACAAGACAAAACTACACACAAGAGACATAGTCAAATATAGCAGGTAAAACCTAGATTGAGGACCTCAGATAGGGGAGGAAAATACAACCTTACCAACTCACAGACCCCGGGCAGTGGACGTCAACACAGTGACACCTTCTTCACCATGCACCACATGAAGGTCTCATTTGTGAATCTCCCTTTATAAGCCTCACTCCCTCTTTGATCCAAGAGAACATTGTCTGCACAGAACAATACGTTTTCATTTCAATTTCCCTTCTTTTCAGGAAAGGAAATGTTTGCACTTCAAAGGGTTCCTTTGAAGAGCAGCCCTCCAGGTCCTGGCCCATCCAGGTTAGGAGTTCCGTGGCCTCAGCGGGGTGTCCACAGTTTGGGCGGCTGCCCACCCTATCACTCTCAAGGCCAGCTCCTTCAAGGAGAGGGTCTGGTGCAGGAGAAGAAAAAATAAACACATGGAAAAATACTTGAGCTTTTGATCACGCCCTTCAGAAGCCCTTGTTCACACATCATGTAGGTTTATAGCTCAGGGAAACTGAGGTACAAAGGATGAGGTGCCGTGGACAAAGCAATTGCAGCTTCTTGGAACAAAACCATTCCAGCTGCCAGATTTACTCAGAAAAGTCCCCTTCTCGGCCAGGAAAAAGTGACCCCTTTCAGTTACTGCTGGTGATGACTAACAGAGTGGCCTGGATAAATGAAATGCAGGCACCAGATCCACACTTCATATGGAAGTTTTGAAACTTTCCCCTAGGAACTTGAGGATGGCTCAGTCACTAAGAGCAAAATTCACAGTGTAGAATTTTGCCTCTGGACGCCTGCGTGGCTCAGTGGGCTGAGTGTCCAACTCTTGATTTTGACTCAGGTCATGATGCCAGGGTCATGAGATCAAGCTCTGCATCAGGCTCCACGCTGAGCACAGAGCCTGCTTAAGATTCTCTCTCTCTCTCTGTCTCCCTCTGCCCCTCTCCCCTGTTCACATACTCTCTCTGAAGTAAACTTAAAAAGAAGAAGAAAAATTTGGCCTCTGATTTCTCCATTGGCCCACTGTTAGGGGCCCAACAGGTTCAACAACAGGCAAGCCTAAAAACCACATTAAATAACCACAGGATGTTTGCCAAGCGGCCAGTGCCATTTCTCTGGAGCAAGGCCCCATGCCCACCCTCCCCTTCTGCCAAGTGTAGGAAGTCAGAAGTGCATATTGGACAAGAGAGGGCCTGCAACACTTGTTTTCAAGCCTTGAACACGTTCTGGGTATATACGAATGGTCTCCACCCTCCCCTATCCGAGGTAGTTCAGTTCAGCTGCTCAGGTGGCCAACCACCCAAGAGGCGGGCAGAAGCAGGAAAGACTCCACTCTGCCCAGCTCCGGACAGGGGCCGCTCCTGCCATGGGGTCCCGCCCTGGGTGTCTGGCGTACAGGCCTGGGTGACCAGATCTCCCTGAGCGGAAGTCTTCTACCCACCTTTCTGCAAGCCCCTAACCTAGCCTGGCACTAAGCCCCTGAGCTGGAATGACAAATGGTTTTTGTTTTCCCAGTCTCTTATATTTCTCTAGTTTCCAAATTTTTCACAGTGAGCTTTCTACCACTGAGAAACATTTTTTCTTAAAGAGCCTTAGGAGATAGGAGTGCTGTGTGGCTCAGGTGACTAAGGGTCAGACTTTAGCTCAGGTCATGATCTGATGGTTGGTGAGTTTGAGCCCCACATCAGGCCCTTTGCTGTCAGCACAGACCCTGCTTAGGATCCTCTGTTCCCCCACCCCCACCCCAGGACTGTCCCACATGCCCACACTCTCTCTCAAAAATAAACATTTTTTAAAAAGAGGATTATAAGATAGAAATTTAGACCACAGTTCCTTTGAAAGATCCCCTCCTCCCCACACAAAAGTTACATATATTTTTATGTATCTATGTATTAATTAGAAAGAGAGATAGATAGGTGGCTATAAAGGGCATCATTTGGATAAGTGAAAGTTGAATACGGACTGTGGACTAGATAACAATGTATATCAATGTTCAATTTCCTGACTCAGAATAACATCCTTATTGTTAGAAAATATACACTGAAGTATGCAGGGTAAGTAAAAGCGCATGATGTCTTCAGCTTACTCTCAAATCATTCAGGAAGAAAACGCACATAGGTGTGTGCAGACAGATCGACGGAGTTGGAGCCACAGATACCTAAATAGAAAGAATAGAAGGAACAAAAGTTAAACGATGGGTTAATTCAAGAAAAGGGTACACAGAAGTTCCTTGTACTACTGCAACTTTCTAGTTTGAAATGTTATACAGACAAGGTGGGAAGAACACAGGAGAAATGGAGAAAGACAGGAGGGGGCTGGAAAGCTCCCCTCGGTCCACCTGCCAGCTTCATGGACCTGGCCGCTACCCTGGCTGGGACAGCCAGCCTCAGCAGATGAATCAACAGAGTTAAGACCTGGGTCCCCGGAAGGCAGCTGACTCTGTCCCACGCGCAGTCCCTGGTTCCCACAGGACGCCTCTCCTCGAGCCAAGACGGCTGGATGTGCAGGAGTAAAACAGGGCTCTCCCATGGCCTGGGCAGCAAGTCCCCTATCCAGTTCTGGTCCAGTGACGAGGATGCCAAACTGTGACCCAGGAAGACTGCGGCCCCACCAATGCCCGACAGCCACGCCAGCTCTGCGTCTGGCCACCTCCCTGCACAGCCTTCCAGGGCACCAGGGCTCCAGCTGTGCCAGGAACACAGGGCCCACTGTGGGCATGGAGGGAGGAGGGCGCTGTGTTCCAGGCCAGCGGCAGTGGACAAAAAGCAGGGTGCTGTCCAGGGGCACGGCGGGCTCCGCAGCTCTGGGGCTCGCTCAGAAACAAGGGGCGCATGGGGCTGAGCGGCTGCAAGTACCGGGGCTGAAGTCTCAGGCCTGGCAGTGCCTACTGCATGTGCATGCCAGAACGCAGTGCCAGGAGAGGCCGGGGCCCATACAGGTTGCCACCCATAGCCCTAAGGCACACCGATGGTCAGGACTCCGAGCCAGCCCCCTAGGGTTCAAATCCTCGCTCTGCCACTTACTGCCCAAGTACGTGCCTGTGGGCAACTTGCATCACTTCTCAGGGCTTCCGTTTCCCATCACTCAAAATAGTAGTCAACCTCACTGGGCTTGATTTCGTGAAGGTTCTGTGAGGATTCCATGAAGACATAAAATGCCAAGTACGCAGTGAGCGCTCAATAAGCGCTTGTGATTCTCGATCTTACGCTGCCCTGGGCCTCTCCCTTCCTTCCTATTTGATGTAATAGACTCTGGCTAATAGTACTTGGTAGACAGATAAAAAGATAGAGAAGAAAAGAACATCTCCAAGCCGACCTTAAGATAGGAAGACAAGCCGACCTTAAGAATAGGAAGACAGCAGTTACAACACTGTGATGAAGCAAGAGTAAGAGCGGGTAAGAGCGGGTGTGCGCCCTTCCCTTCCCACTGCTGTCCCTGCCAAGCGTCCACCACCTCCACCCCAAGGCACTTAGGGGATCTTACGTGGCCACCTGGAGGAGGAGATGAAATAAGGTGGAAAACAGAGATGGCTCTAACTGTTTGGCTATGGTTTCTAAACTCAAAGCCTTCCGGGTAATTTGGACGAAATATGTGGAGGTCAGGATGACTATGATGAGGGCAGAGAAACACAGACACACACAGACACAGACACACACACACACACACACACACACACACACACACACACACACAGGCGAGCCCGAAGAATGAGGCTGTGAGCTCTGCTTTCCAGAGGGACAAGCAGTGGCTAAACCCAGAGTACACGGATCTGAGATCTAAAGGAACCTGACCTCCAACATGCCCAGAGCAGGACCTGGTCCCCAAAGGGTTTATGGCTACAAGGTCAGCGGGGCAGTCAGAGCCAACACAGTCCCAGAGACTGTGGTTCCTCCCCCCACATCTCCCTTCCCCATTGTAGCAAAAAGCCACAGAATGCCCTCCATGACCTCAACTGTAAGTCCTCCTAAAGGGACAAGGACGGATACAGGAACTAAGGTCACACGCATAGATCCTAGGCCTGGGTCAGCAGATGCCTCAGAAGCTCCATGTCCCCCCAAAACCTTGGCACTATATCCAAGCCCCGCAATACGGACACGATTCCAAGGGAAAGGGACTATAGTATAATCCCTTGGCAAAGTGGGAGAGCAAAACAAACTGGTTATAAGAACTCTTTTTCTCCACACCTAAATCAAAGAACTGAGCTTTCTTCCAGTACAACAGTTAACCATTTATTTGAAGCACTTGGTGTGTACCAGAAGCTGTGTCAAGTACATATAACACAGATTACCTCACTTAAATCCTCTCAATCCCTTAAGGTTAGCACTAGAAGACGATTATCATGCAAACAAAATGAAAAAGAACTTAAATGTGAAAAATACAACAGAAAAGGCACTTATCCTGTAAGTAGACCCCACTCCGGGATGCAGCACCTTCCGCAGGACGGGGCCGGTGGCATATCCTCTGACCCTGCAATGCGTGGCCCCATAGGGAGCTCAGAGGGGCCTGCAGAGCAGAGGCTACTCCCCTGAGGCCAGAGTCAGCGCTGCATGGTCTCCGCAGTGCAGAGGTCGCTATGCATGGAGAACACAGAGCACAGGACCCATGCCTAAACACATGGGAAAATATTTGCTTGTGCTCGCAGTCAAGAACGTACGTGAACAAATATTCTGGAGAAAGCACTATAATAGCAGAAATATGTGATGTTAAGGAAACACAACCGCCCATTCCGTCTATGCCTCCAGGAAGGAAAAGCTGACTATCCACTCAGGAGAAAGGAAGGGAGGACACAGAAATACACACGGCCCAACTAAGGGACACTCCTTCTACCTCCAGAAAAGTCCACCTGGCAGCAGCCGTTGAAGGCTTCCCTGAGCTTGATTTCTGGCTCCCATAATCAGAACAGTAGACAGGTAATAGAAAGAACTTACTCCTTGTTAGAAATCTAAATGGATTGATTTGGGACCTTTCCTCTTCCAAAGAACACTATGGGAATTTATGGTTTGGTGAGGCCGAGAGGGAAGGCTTCCCCAGTCTATGGATGGAGTGGGTCTACAGAGGTAGCAAAGCCTAAATAAAAGCCTTTCTGGGAGCCGCACACAAAGTAGCAAAGCAAGGATTCCAGAAGCCTCGCATTGGTACTACTTGTCCTCAGCTCCTCAAAGCAACCTCCTTCGTTTCAGGGTGCGTCATCTCAGGCCGCACTGAGGCTGTAAAGGCCTCTAAACACACACGGCTCTAATTTGTTCATGCGGTTTGTTCACCAAACGAATGAGCTAGTAGTCCGAACGGTTCCTGACCATCAACAGAGGGGGAGAAAGCCAAATGAAAGACACTGGGTGTGGCAGGCTGGGTCAGCTCTATGCCAGAATCCATCCTAATGTCCAGAAAGGTCTTTCCTACAGCCTATGCTCCTGGGAGGAATGAACCCACACCAATGGGGAAGGTAAACGGCTTCACTCAACCAACGCGAATCTGAAGGAACTGGCTTTAGAACGGAATGAACGTACTGAGCTGTCTACCAAACCGTTTTACCAATTTGTTGCCCATTCTTCTGACCCACAGGTGGCAAATGCACCACATCTCCCATGACAAATCAGGTGCAGTTTGAACAACTGCAGGGGTGCTTATATTCAAAGCTGCTGTGGAATCAGCATTGCAGGGGGCAAGGTGGATTATGGAGAAAGAGAAAAGAAAAGCTCTTAAAGTTTACTACAAGGCTGTTAACCTGCCAAGAAAGATGGCACTACTCTATCCTGTGACTGGAAAAGACCTAAACCCTTGTGCTGGGTAGAATGTTGGCCTGGAATCCAAGTGGCCCAAGGCACAAGAAACCCCTGGAAGGCAGGTGTCCTGAAGGCCCAAGAATGAAAAAGGAGGCACGCCCCATGTGGCAGAGCTCCCCATCCTGGCAGTGGGACAAGCCCACGGCCAAGGTGCCCACTGGAGGGTGGGAGGGCAGCCCAGGGAGTCTGCAAGCACAAAGACATCCCCCGGTAAGGTGTGAGGAGGAAAGAATGCTAGGTGAAAGGGCAGATGGCCACCATCCTGGGGCAGGTGGCTGTGATGCAGTCATGCACGTGACAACGGGCCCCGAGAGGACAGATCTAGTTCAACCCTGCCTCATGAGGATGGAAATGTCTAAAAATAGTCAGCTGTGACTTAAAAAAAAAAGTCCCTCCCAACATGCTCTTTCCTCTACCTTCCCCATCTGTTAATACGGCAATTCCACTCCTTGGAATTGTACTTAACTTCTTTCCCACCTCACATGGAATCCACTGGCCAAGCCTATTGAGTCTCCCTTTAAAATCTACAGAAGGAGCAAATTAGGTTAAGTCCACAGGTGGAGCAGAACTCAGCCACCTCACATTTCTACCATCTCCACCCCAGACCCAGTCGCCATCACCTCTCAAGGAAACGCCATGTAGTCACTCTCTCTTTTGCACAAATAATCTGGAGGTGGAGTTTATTCCAGACTTAAGTCACAAGTCTCTGAACTGCTCTCCAGGCTTCTATGCCTGCCCACTTCCCCCACCTGCATCTTTTCTTCACGCAATTCACATAACCCTCTGATGGTTCCCTACTTCATCTAAAGGAAATGCAAAGTCCTCACGGTCCATGAGATCCACCCTCAACTGGAACTAGGCAGTGGTAGTGACAGCCCGCAGGCCTGAAGAGACCAAATGGTACAGAAAAACACTAGGGTCCCATCCACAAGTCCTGCTTGGACCAAGAACCAGGTGGAATGATGAGTAACTACATGATGCCTGTGCGCTAGAGGAAAATGTGTCTATAACAAGGACAGACTTATTCCTATTTCAAATTCCTCCCTAGGATTAATAAACCAATACCTCCAAATACATAGTAATGAAAAGGGATTAATCCAATTAGACATCATACTGGGCCCTCCAACATAATTACATATTTTGCTGGCCTTAGTCGAAAAGAAACTCCAGACTAGATCAATAAACATATATTTATACCAAATATAATTAACACATGTCTTAGAATTCAATCTCCCCGAGGTCAGCAATCTTGTCTCCCAAGCCTTTTCCTTGTCTACAGAAAATACTTATACTCGGGGCGCCTGGGTGGCTTAGTCAGTTAAGCGTCCGACTTTCGCTTAGGTCATGATCTCGCGGTTCGTGGGTTCGAGCCCCGCGTCGGGCTCTGTGCTGACTGCCAGCTCAGAGCCTGGAGCCTGTTTCAGTCTGTGACTCCCTCTCTCTCTGACCCTCCCCTGCTCACGCTGTCTCTCTCTCCTAGAAATAAATTTTTAAAAACCTTAAAAAAAAAAAAGAAAATAGTTATACTCATAAAAGCTCTCATGTGGTTTATATCCAGATTCAAACAACTGCGTACATTTCTGATCTCTATGAAGTTTTGTTCTATTATTGGTCAGAACTCCTTTAACGCTCTTCAAATTTATTTATTATGATAAAACCTGACCTTGATATGCTAAACCTTTAAAAACTATTTTAATCTATTGTTGACTTTGTTCCCTAACTTCTATTCTGACTTCGACTTAAATAAGACCTTTTGTTTTAATGACAGAGGGTGTGTTCATATAAAAATAACGATAATTTCCACTGAGACCGACTAAAAATATCAGGGGAATAACTGTATCATGGGTTTCCTATTATCTGAGCCAAACATAAAGTACAAGAAATGTTAAGATAACTCCCTAATAAATTATAACTCAAATTAAAGACAATGAGGAAATTCAACCTCAGGCCAAACATACACAGTCCTGCCGGTCAAACTGTAAAGAGCACGTTGCTAGGGAAATATACCGGGGACTGAAATCCCAACCCTCTCCCCGGGTAACTAACCCGGAATAAAACGCAACAGTCGGTGAATTCTATAGGAGAGCCTGACCCTGTGTATCGGGAGGCGTAGTTTTCTTCCCCAAGGCTCATGTCTGTATCCTAATAGCGAGCCAACCACCACTCGTATCTCCCACTCACTGAAAAGAGGAAGGAGCCAAAATAAAACAGCACGCCGTAGTACTCCGGCGTCGCGCCGCTCTGCGTACACACAGGTTCGCAACGCCCGCGCGACCTGCCCGTCTGCGAGGTTTTCTACTACGCAGCAAGCAACACGCTGCTTAGACGCTGTCTTTATTAAGCCGGAAGAACTTCCTCCCGCTCCAAACCATCTGGAAGGCTTGAAGAACTCAGCCTTCGCAGGTCAGGTCTAGTCACGAGGAAGCCCACCCCGGGGGGAACTTCCCCGAAACAACCCTGGAAACTCAGACGAGCGGTGCACACGGGCCAGGGAGCCGCACGAGGTCTGGGGTG
>NW_027532842.1:1464012-1482034 GCF_008692635.1 Crocuta crocuta | reverse complement strand
GCCCGCTTGTTGCCATCTCGGCCAATCGGAGGCGGCGGCGCGCCTGCATCCCCCGGTGCTCTGACACCCGGAGCGCCGGGCCGGGGCCAGCGCCAGCGGAGCGGAGCGGACGCCGAGCTCGAGCCCTGTGTTCTTCTTCCAGAAATGAGACCTCGGAGAGGCACTTCAGGCTCCGTTACTTTTGCTGTTCCTGTAACTTACACTCACCCTTTCCCAGGAAGCCTGAACCGGCCTGGGCCCCTTGGCGGTAAGACAAGCCCACCTGGCTGGTCACAGCGGCTTACTTCCAGAGTTACCCTTCCGGAGATGGCAAAAACTTTAGAACCGAACCCCACAGTGCTCACCTAACATTGTCTCTCTTTGCTGCAAAAAACCCGCCCAAGAGCCACAGCCTATAAAGATCCAGTAATCTGTCACATGGGAGACGTGAACGGGTCAGAGATTAATCCTGCCAGCCTCCTAACTTTGTAAGAAAACAAAAACGATAGCACAGTGTTCATGGCCTTTGAATCCTTTCCACATCTTCTAAACGCAACCCCTTCAGAAAGGTTTTGATGAACACCCTGAAATGGGCTAACGTTGGTAGCGCACTTTGAACAGCGGGTGGTGTCCTCCTAATAAGCAGCTCTGTGTGTGTTGTCTTAAAACGAATTTCAGTTTCAGCTGTGCGGTGGTGAAATGATCCACTGCGGTTGCATTATGAGGTCTCCTGTGCTGGAGCTTTTCCTGAACCCCACACAGCCTCCTTCACTTGCTGAGGACGCTATCAAAGGATGTCCCCTTCCCACAGAAGGAAGCCTGGTGTGATTCCAGGACCACCCTCTTTACCTTTGCACCAGATCTGGCTTTGAATCTGAATTCTACCATTTCATTTGCTGTGTGGTCCTCTGTGAGCTATCCACCTGTTTGGAGCATCTAAACCTTGTGTTTAGATGTCTCTCTCTCTCTCTCTCTCTCTTTTTAACCTTACATTCTTATCAGAAGTCTATCCCTTAGTGTTTGAAATACAACTGTGGGATTTTTTTTTAAGACTCTTGGCAGTAAAATAGAATTTAGAAGGCTGCAGAAGTGCCCTGCCTGAACAACACAGAGAGAGAACATAGGGTTAAGATGTGTACATTCTGGGNATGTGTACCTACTGAAAGCAAGTGTTCCAGGCCCTGATGGGTGTGTGGGGAGAACTTAGCCAAGGGGATTTTTAGCACTGTGCTCAGTTTAGCAATCCAGGCCAGCCGGCTTTGTCATCAGGAGGACAAGAAGAGACCCTCCATGACAAGCCCCAGAAGCAAGCAACTTCCTGGCAAAAAAGGATTCAGTGTGAACCAGGGAAAAAATAATTGTGCTCAAGGTCTCAGCAAAAAGGGGAAGAGCTTAAAAAAAAAAAAAAAAAAGAACTGGCTGAATGCTTTAAGTAAAGCTAAATTTCAGGCAGGTTAGGATTCACAGAGCAGGTCCAGAGGGACCATGAGTGATAGGCAACCTTGATTAGAATCAGGGGGCAAATAAGCCATAATTTCAGAGACCATTAAAGAAAGGAGATGCTAGAATTTAGGCCCTGGAAAGCATCTTAGAAAGTTAAGCTTGACAGGGGCGCCTGGGTGGCTTAGTCGGTTAAGCGTCTGACTTTCGCTTAGGTCATGATCTCGCGGTTCATGGGTTCGAGCCCTGCGTCGGGGCTCTGTGCTGACTGCCAGCTCAGAGCCTGGAGCCTGTTTCGGAGTCTGTGTCTCCCTCTCTCTCTGACCCTCTCCTGCTCACGCTGTCTCTCTCTCTCTCCTAGAAATAAATAAAAATATTTAAAAAAAGAAAGTTAAGCTTGACAGACCAGGTCACAGCCTTCACACCAGCAGGCAGCATGGGGATATAGAAAGTGCAGAGTCAGACAGATGGGGTTTTCAAATCTACCTCTACTTCCTGCTAGCTGCTGGCCTGGGGAAATTGTGTTTGTCCTCTCTCGGCCTCAGTTTCCCCAACTTCAAAATAAGGATTTGACTACCTTCTGGATAGGCATAAGTTCATGGTGAGGGTGAAAAATATGTATACAGTAAAGCTGGGGGGGATATATGTGTAAAGGTAGAATAGAAAAGAGGCCCCAGAAATAGATCCACAAAATAGTCAACTGATCTTTGACAAAGGAGCAAAAGCAATCCAATGGAGACAGGATTCTTCAGTGAATGTTCCAATGTGCTAGAACAACTGGACAGCTACATGCCAAAAAAAAAAAAAAAAAAAAAAAAGAATCTAGACACAGACCTTACACCTTTTGCAAAAATTAACTCAAAATAATCATAGACCTAAGTGTAAAGTGCAAAATGATAAAACTGCTAGAACATAACAGAGGAGAAAATCTAAGTGATCCTTAGGTTCAGTGATGACTTTTTAGACACAATGCCAAAAGCACAATCCACCAAAGAAAAAATTGGTAGGTTGGACTTCATTAAAATTAAAACCCTCTGCTCTGTAAAAGACCCTGTTAAGAAAATGAAAAGACAAGCCATGGACTGGGATAAAGTCTTCGCAAAACACATACCTGATAAAGTACTGGTTCCCCAAAAATACAAAGAACCTTTAAGACTCAACAATGAGAAAACAACCCAACTTAAAAATGGGCAAAAGATCTGAACAGACACCTCACTGAAGAAGATATACAGATGGCAAATAAGCACGTGAAAAGATATTTAACATTATATGTTGTTAGGGAACTGCAAATTAAAACAACAATGAGATACCACTGCACACACATTGACTAGAGAAAACCCCAAATGCCAAACCACCAAATGCTGGCAAGGGACAACAGGAATTCCCACTCACTCCTGCTGGGAGTGCAAAATGGTGCAGCTACTTTGGAAGACACTTGGGCAATCTCTCGCAAAACTCAACATAGCCCTATCATACAGGCCAGTAATTGCATTCCTTGGTATATACCCAAGGGAGTTGTGTCTACACAAAAACCTACTCGTAAATGTTTATAGCAGCTTTATTCATAATTGCTAAAACTTGGAAGCAACCAAGATGTCCTTCAATAAGTGACTGGATAAATAAACTGTGGTACATCCAGTCAATGGAATACTACTTCTTGATAAAAAGAAATGGACTGGCAAGGCATAAAAAGACAAGGAGGAACGTTAAATGTATACTGCTAAGTAAAAGAAACCAGTTTGAAAAAGCAACACGTTGTATGATTCCAACGTCTGGAAATAGCAAAATTCTGGTGACAATAAGATCATTAGTCACTGAGGGCTTGCAGAGGGAAGAGGGAAGAGGGATGAATAGGTGAAGCACAGCATATTTTTAGGGCATCTTACTTACTTACAATAAAGTAAGCTAGAGAAAATATAATGAAGAAAATCATAAGGAAGAGAAAATACATTTTATGCGTACTATAAAAAATCCATTATACGTGGAGCTGCACTATTCAAACCTGTGTTGTTGAAGGATCAACTGTATATTATATTACATTAACACGTAATATATTAAGTATATATGTGCACTTATGTCTGTAAAACATCTATTATAGGTCTACATATAGAAAGTATTCATTTAATACTTATTCTTAAGCAGATCCAGAAACAGAGCTCCCTCATTTTCTAGTGTTTCAAGACTGTGTAATGACTAGATAAGCCTGCAGGCTCTGGAGTCAGAGAACATGGCTTCACATCGTGGCTCTGCAACTGCTAAGCTGCATATACTGAGGCGAATTAATTCATCTCCTCCCAGTTTCGCAATTCTCATTTCTAAAATAAGGATTGTGGTTCTGGTCATGAATAAATGATGATATTCACATGAAGCATTTAGCACCATAGCTGGCACCTAACAAATGCCCAGAAAACACAATGATTAACTTCAACAACTAGACTGATTTGAGGGGTCAGGCAAAATGCTAAATTGGAGCACTTCCTCTTCTATAATAAAGGACTATTCTTAAAACCAGACACTTCGCAGGAAAAGGCTGTCAGTTGGCCGTGCAAGGACTGAGGGGTAAACTGTCACCATCCTGGCTCCCTGGGGTCCAGGTGGGGAGGGAAAGGACATAGTTATGACTGCATTCTTCAGAGGACCTCTACTGTTACCTGGCCAGCTCCTTTCTGTTCTTCTGGAACCAGCTTTTCTGGAAGGTTCTGCCCTTGTGCCTCCCAACCTCCCCTGCTGTTGTGTCTCCAACAGGAACTACCATCTCACACAGCTCCGTCTCTGTCAGCAGAGAAATGCTGTTGGAACGCCCCTGATCCAAGCCAATCAATTACTCCCTGGCTACAGTGAGGACCCACAGCGTGGGGATAGATGACATGAATTGAGATCACCATCCCAAGCACTTGAGGAATTGGAAGAGAAGTCTGTTTCCTCCCTGTCAGCAGAGCTAAACAGGTGTCAGTCAGGTGCACAGTGGACACAGCGGCTGTGTAAAGTCTGAGATGATGAAGTGGACACAAAGAAGTCTAAGGTGAGGGATGAAGTGGGGTGCTAATAGTGCCCACATCCCCATTCCAGTGCTCACTGGGGCTGCCCTCTGGGTAAGAGCCAGAGAAATGCTCCTTTTTGCCAAAGCCATTTGTGTTGGGTCTCTGTCACTTATATCCAAAAGATTCCCAATTAATACAGCTTTTCTGTCCTAGGGGCTTCCTATCCCAGACCAGATGGGAAGAATTAGAAACATCTTAGCAAAATACTGCCTGTCCAGAAGAGATGGTGACATGCCTGCCGCCCATTAGCACTGGAAAGTTCAGCCTTTGGGCTTAGACGATCTGACTACTGGTTAACTGGTAGAGAATGGAATGAGAACTCAGCCAAGTTTTCAGGAGACCTTTGAAACCAGCTATACGCACGCACCACTGTGTCATGGTCAAAAGTGCTTCTTCTTGACTGCACAACCAGCATGGCTCCCCTCGAGCTGAAGCATTGTCTTTTGCACAATGCACATCTTTGTAAGAATATGCAGCAGTAAGAAATGGTGAGGGGTGCCTTCAACGGCTTATGCCCATGTATATTTATCACATGACAATAGCAAAAGAAAAAAGTTCATAAATGTCCAAATATAAAGAATTGGTCAAATACATTCAGTTCCATTCATAAAATGAAGTAGAATATTAAGCTGCCATTAAGTATCATGTTTTCAAATAGCAGTTAATGGTGTGGGAAGTACTCAGATCATGAGAATGGGATAGAACGTGCTTGTCTGGGAAATTGTATATATATACACATACGCATATCTTCACATATGTAAACATGCTATACATACATATTATATATAATCAAGCTGGAAACATAAAAACATGATCCTTAGAAGGAATTTTAATTCTTACTTCAATATTCCACATTGAAAATTTACAACAAACTCAACAGATGTTATTAAAAATCAGAATCGTAGTCCAAACATAAGACAAAATTCTGCCTCCAGGCCCATCTTCGCCCACAAATCTGGACGGTCAAAGAACATGCACGCCTTCATCCTCAACTCTCACTGACCTCCGTGGTGTGTCTAGAAACCAGCACAGGCCTGCCATTCGACTAGTGACAAAAGCTTTGCAGGCATTTAGTGCCAGGGGACCAGAAGGCCAGAGCATGAGATCTGAGACACTGAAGACTCCCTATCTCCTAAAATAAAAATACTGAAATAAGTATGAGGAAGCCTAACCACTTCCATGTTTTCACCCTACTGCCATGATTCCCTTCAATGTTGTTGGTTTTTTTTAACATCACATTTTTTCAAATGACAACCTTTCGGAGCTTAACTAGAGCCCTAGGCTTGGGATGGCTTTGCCAGGCCAGCCCTCCAGTACTGACGTAAGCTCTAATCTGAGCCCTGGCGGAGGTCACCACTGAGAGAGGAATCTTCCTCACTCACGCTCCCAGTTTAAATTTGCTTCAAATGTGGAGGCCAAGGGTATGTATTTCCTATTGGGCATCCATAGTGTTTGGAAGTTTTTTGTGCTCCATGAAAAAGTTTTTAACTAATTTTCCATACTTTCAATACTAGATATCCTTAGACATCTAAATTTGGGAAACACACGAGGGCATTCTGGATTACACAATGTGTTATGGACAAATTGTGCCCCTCCCTAAAATTCTTGGGTTGAAACCCTAACCTACAAAGCCTCAGAATTTGGATTGTGACTGTATTTGGAGATAGGCCTTTAAAGAGGCGATTCAATTAAACGAGGTCCTAATTCAAAGTGACTGGTATCTGTGGAGCGCCTGGGTGGCTTAGTCGGTTAAGCGTCCGACTTTCGCTTAGGTCATGATCTCGTGGTTCGTGGGTTCGAGCCCCGCGTCGGGCTCTGTGCTGACTGCCAGCTCAGAGCCTGGAGCCTGTTTCAGTCTGTGACTCCCTCTCTCTCTGACCCTCCCCTGCTCACGCTGTCTCTCTCTCTCCTAGAAATAAATAAAACATTTAAAAAAAACAAAAACAAAGTGACTGGTATCTGTATAAGAAAAGGAGATTAGGGAATACAGAGAGATACCAAGGAAGTATAAGCCCAGAGGAGGGGCCATTTAAGGACACGGTGAGAAGACGGTCATCTACAAGCTTCAAAAGAAACTAAACTTGGACCAAGTCACCTGCCAGCCAAAGATGACTACCCTCGAGAGAGTTAAGCAAAGAGTAGAGTGAGCCCCAGCGTGGCCGAGGAAGACCATCGGAGGCACCGACTACTGTTGAGGGGAGCCTAAGGCCCAAGATGGAAAACCATGAACCAGGTGATAGTGTCGAGGAAAACTTAATTTTCTATATCATAACCAGAAAAATTAACCAACTCCCAGAAGCAGGAAAAGGAATCTACTTGAACATGGAAGAACACAGATGGGACAGAACACTGCTTTCTGTGGTCAAATAGCAAATCGTCTTTTTGATGCATCTTAAATGTGACACAGGCTCCTGGAGCTGCTGGCTTACCAATGGCAGTGACCCTGTTTCTGACTGAGCACACATCTTGAGAAGGTTTTGTAAGTCTACCTTTGAATACAGGGGTTTTGAATTGTGAAGTTGTACCACGACACAGGGTGACTAGCTGGTCTTGTTTTGGGTGGTCTGTACTCCATTTTCTTGGCTATACTTGTGAATGGAGGCCTAGCGGCCAGGTATGGGTCAGCCCTTCTACCAGAGAAAGGAGGCAACTTACTGGATTAGAATTTCTAAGCCTGTCTTTAGAAAGATGATAGTTCCCATTTTGCTCCAGACTTTGTTTGCAGCATACCCTGGATAATGTAAGTGAATTATAAAGCCTCTTCAGTTACTTGAACCTGGCCTAGAAATTCAGTGACTGTTAAATACATGTGTACACAAAAATAAGATCGTAATGTATGGAAAAAATAAAAAAAGAAGAAAGGGGGCACATGGGTGGCTCAGTCTGTTGAGTGTCCGACTTTAGCTCAGGTTATGATCCTGCAGTCTGTGAGTTCGAGTCCCATGTCACACTCTGTGCTGACAGCTCAGAGCCTGGAACCTGCTTTGGACTGGATTCTGTGTCTCCCTTTCTCACTGCCCCTCCCCCACTCACACTCTCTCTCTCTCTCTCTTTCTCAAAAAAAATAGATAAATAAATCAGCATAAAAAAGAAAGAAAGAAGAAAAAGAAAGCCAAACCCACTAGCTCCTCGATCATAGACTCCCAGGCTCCAGAACTGTGAGAGAATAAATCTCTGCTGTTTAAGCCACCCAGTCCATAGTATTTTTTATGGAAACCCTAGCAAATTAATATATAGTGGAAATTATATTTTTTAAGTTTATTTTTTAAGTTTATTTGTTTATTTTGGGAGAGAATGAGAAAGAAAGAGAGAGAGAGAGTGAGTGAGAATGACAGGAGAGGGGCAGAAAAGAGAAGGAGAGAGGGAGAATCCTAAGCAGGCTCCACACTGTCAGCGAAAGCCCGATGTGAGCTCAATCTCACAAACTGCAAGGTCATGATCAGAGTTGAAATCAAGAGTTGAATGCTTAGTTGACTGAGCCACCCAAGCGCCCTAGTGGAAATCATATTTTGAAAAGAGATTGACGGTTAGAGCTGAAAAAGACATGACCTAAACCCAACCAGAGCAAACCTCCGGTTTTACAGAAGCAGGGAGGTCCTTGTGGTCAGGAGACCAAGTGGAGGCAGAGCAGGGAGGTACTGTATGGTCCTTGTGGCCAGGGGACCGAGTAGAGGCAGAGCCAGGGCCTCTGAGGGCTCTTCACCACCTAAAACCAATGTCTCCATTTGCTCACTGACCAATTCATTGCTACTAAAGTGTTTCCCACAATTGCTCTCTCCCACTTGGCCCCTGGACCCAACGTGGATGACAATGTAAACGTTCAAGATTCTCCATGCCCTCCTTGTCTGTAGAATTTGCAGCCCACACAAGCAGTCCATTTGCCCTCAGCCCATGTGAGCACTATGCTACGAGCTTCAGAAAACTGAGACTCCATTGCTACTCAACTTGTGACTTGGATCAAGTTATTTAATGTGTCAGGGTTTCCTCAAGTGAAGATGACACTATCTATCCCTGACTGACTCTTGTGAGGGCTGAATGAGATAACGTGGGAAGGGCAGGCGGTGGTGAGCAAATAACTAGCTCACGCCTACCCAGCGCTCTTCCCTCTGTCCTCTTCCTTCCTCTTGCCTTCTGACTCAAAGAAGAGGAATCAAAGAAAAGGTCATGTACCCTGGTACCCAGATTTCTGACTCTCTTCCACTGCCCTTTCCACTAGTGTCCTCAAGCAGCGAAGCTCTCCCTATAGATCTTAGGGTTCTGCATGGCATCTGAAGGCAGCTCACCAGATCGTCACTGTGAGGCTTAGCTAATTACTGCAGGAATTTGATCTGGCAGAAGCCATATCTTTCTTTGCATTTCTAGGAAGGCGTGCCATTGGGTGATATGCCAGCTTCAGACAAGCCTAGCACAGTGTGGTTCTTGCACTCTGGAAATGTTTATTGCTGATAAGGTTTTCTTGACGCATTAAGATAAAAAAAAAAAAAGTATGAGATCTCAAATACCTAAACACCCCAGAAGTCTCTACTTGATAAAGCAGAAGTAGAACCTTTACACAAAGACATTTTGAGCTTCTAAAAGAGCTTTCCCGTATCCCTAGCCATCCCATTCCTGCCTTGAGCTACTCTCCCCTCATAATCTTGGAATTTGGTCTACAGGTTTGTATCTCACACTGAACATTCCACCTACCAGAGTGGGCTAGCAAGGCCACAAACAGCGCAGTGGCTGAGAACACAGGGTGGTAGAGACAGAATTACTTGTGGGACTTTCAGTAGTAATTGACCTCTCCAGGACTTAGTTCCCTCCTCTAAAAAAAAAATTGGAAAGCTAATGAGCTGCTGTAAGAGTTGAGATAAAGTCTGAAAGGCCTCTATGCAGTGCCTGGCACATAATAATAATGACTCCATAAAGGCTACCCATCATTATTATTATTACTAGCATCAATATTTTTCACCTAACACATGCTTCACTGATAAAAGGAAATACAAGTGGAATACCTTGATTAGTGCCTGGTTATTTTATTCTCTGACTACTAAGAGGCTTCGTGGAGAAAAAAATGCCACAGGGGCAGTAGTATTTATAAAGGCCTTTTCCATATGAACCAATGGCACACCCCCAAGTAGACAAGCTGAAAGGAGTCGCCAACAAGACCATCTGCAGGGGGTTTGTTACAACGCAGAGCACAGGCAGCTATGGGGCAGCGAGGAGGTTAACTAGAGCAGGTCTCCTCTCTCCACTATTGCCTTTTGGTGCCAGGTAATTCTTTGTTGCCTTGTACATTGCATTATACAAAAGTCAGCAGGGTCCCGGGCCTCCACTAGATGCCAGCCACAGCCTCCCATAACCCAAAATGTTTCCAGATGTTGCCAAATGGCCTCTGGAAGGCAAAACCATCCCTGCTTTGAGAGCCGCTGGCATAGAGGAACTCTGATGGTCTTTCACAGGGTAGTGAATACTGGTCTTGGTGAAAAGAGAATACACAATGGCAACAGGCAGGGCTGAGATCCAGCTGGCCAGTACCGGTTCAACCAGACCACTGTTTACAGTCCAGTCCTTGTTGACTGGTCCTTGTCCCACACTCATTAGTAAATATCTCAATATAATTCCTGCACTGTGAACCTTAGGTTTCCCTAAAGAAGTAAAGGTTAAAGCAGATCTTAGCTGTTCACGTACTGAAGACAAAGTTCATTCAATGAGTATCATGGAGGCAGAAACGAGGTCATTATTGTATCTCAGAGCCTTCCAACAATGCCTCAATATGGTCTTTCACTCACTGCTATCTTCTTCCTTATCTTTCCCAACCACAGCACAGAATGGCATTTCAGACTGCGTGACGTCAGTGACCACCGCAGGCTACTTACCTGGTTCTGGAGTTTTGCAGAGCAGGTTTTCAGAGATGTCTGTCCTCCAAATGTCTCTGTAAACAGAACTATACCACTTCTGATGATGTATCCTTGGGCTTTAGGGTGATGCATGCGTACTATGTTTCTCTATGGGATGGTTTCAGACTTTGGGTCCGGAGTGCTTGCAGTGAAGATGGGGACCTGTTACAAAACGAAAGACATTTGGAAATGTTGCCACTGGCTTTGATCTACATCCAGAACAGCTCTCCAATGTGGGGAAAGGGAGAGGGGGGGAACACAGGGAATGGCAGTACCAATGACTTCAAGACCAATGGGAAGATTAAAGATCAATTAGGTTGAGTGACTCCCTAAGATTGGCCAATTTGCCAAATAACATCACACAACTGCCATAGGCAACCACACAACTGCTGCAATGTTGTTAAAACCACTGGAATAATGGGTCACCCATGTGAGCCTTCCCAAAAAGGCCAATTTAGATAGAGGTGTGGTTTTTGGTAAGAGCACTGGACCAAGGTTCTGAATGTGAGGAGGGAATTTAATGACATTTATCATCCAGATCCTTAGTCACTGAATAGGCTTATCAGTCTCTAGAAACAAAGCTCTAAAAGAATGTTAAAAGTAGTGGAGAAAAGGGGATCCTAAAGTCCCCAATTTGCTAACTCTAACTACCAAGTCCGCTTCTCAGAGGCACTTCTGGGTCTGCTCCCATGCAATTCCCCACCTGGGACAGCTCCCCTCCCAATTCACTTACCTAACACTCTACTCATTTACTACCTGTGGGGCTTTGAGGATGTTACTTAACTTCTCTGTGCTTCAATTTCATTTCCTCTGAAATGGACAGAATAATCCTTCCTGGCTCAGCATGTGGTGAATATTAAATGAGAATACATATATGAAGTGACTGGCACATAGCAAGCATGCAATAAATGTTAGCTATTATTATAAGAACTGTTATTCTTCACATGTCCATTTCCTGCAATAAACCTTTCTTGATGCTCTTAAGTAGGTACACATGTTATCTTCAGGGACTGTCAAAAAGTGTTCATGAATCTACCTCACGGGGGCACCCGGGTGGCTCAGTCAGTTGAGTGTCCAACTCTTGATTTCAGCTCAGGTCGTGATCCCAGGATAGTGGGATTGAGCCCCATGTCAGGCTCTGTGCTGAGCAAGGAGTCTATTTGGGTTTATCTCCCTCTCTCTCTCTCTGTCCCTCCCTGCTGGTGAGCTTTCTCTTCTCGTCCTCTCTCAGAAAAAAAAAAAAAAGTACATCTCACAGATTCTTAGTGCATTCTTAGGATATACCCACATGCCATGAATAAAACCTCAAAACTTTGGTCACAACTATGGTTTAGACATGAACCAAAAAGAAAAACAACCAAAAACAAAAACAAAAAAAAGCTGCTTTTTGAATAATTGAGGAGATTGCTATGGGGAGAAATAGCAATGGGGAGAAAAAGGGGCTCTCTATTTATGAGACCTCACATACTAAGGATGACGTTTTTCTGGAGTTAACAAAGGCTATCTTTGCCAGCAAGAGAGGCTGTCTGAAGATGAAGATGATGCAGAAGAAAGCAAAGGTAAGAGAGAGAGAAAGGGGAATGAGGCCGATGGGGACAGAGAGACAGGATTACATTGTTGGGACCCTGGATCCAGCCAAGCCTGAAGACATGTGCCCAGGATTGTTGTGCTTATAGTAAATAGTCTCTTTTTATTGAAACTAACTTCATGTGGTTTGTCTCACTTATTAAGAGTCTTGATTAACACCCCAGATTTCTCCATTCATAACACATATTACATTTCATCTTAAGTAATTGTTGAATTGTCTATCTTCCCTCAGTGAGGCTGAAATTCCATAAAGGCAAGGTCCTGCCCTACCTGTCCACCACTGTGTGCTAAGCAGAGTGCCTGCCCAGAGGAGGCATGCAAACACTTCTAGGTGATGAACGATGAACAATCTGAGGGGGATTTCAGGGCAGAATCACTGATTCGACATGAAACAATGAAGGAAAGGATAAAGCCCCACTATCTTTTCTCAACTCTTCTACTGAATACAGATTAGAAATCCTATTTGTCTCACAAAAGATAGCCCCCATTTCATTATCTCCCCTTCCCCTCATTACTCAAAGATAGAGAGGCAATGAGAACATGGCAGTCTGTTTGAGACTGAGGTCCCAGAGCCATCATATGAAGCTCTATTAAGGAGAGAGGAGATGTAAACACTTCAGGGGAAGTACTCTTGGCCACATCAGATTTATCAATTGTCTCATTAAACCATCAAGTTTTTCAAAATGTCCGAAGGAGGGTGCCTGGGCGGCTCAGTGGGTTAAGCATCTGACATTGGCTCCCATCATGATCTTGCGGTTGATGAGTTCAAGCCCCACTTCAGGTTAGACCTGCTCCTCTCTCCCTCTCTCTCTTTTTCTGCCCTTCATGGGATTCTCTCTTTCCCTCTGTCTGTCCCTTTATCACTTGTGCCCTGTCTCTCAGAAGGAAGGAAGGAAGGAAGGAAGGAAGGAAGGAAGGAAGGAAGGAAGGGAGAAAGGGAGGGAGGGAGGGAGGGAGGAAGGAAGGAAGGAAGGAAGGAAGGAAGGAAGGAAGGAAGAGAGGAAGGGAGAGAGGCAGAGAGGGAGGGAGAGAGGGAGGAAGGGAGGGAGGGAGGGAGGGAGGAAGGAAGGGTCCAAAGTATTGCTGTTCTTTTTAGCAATTTCCCTAAAACAGTAGTAGGATACATTAGGCATGAAACTGAGGAAAGGACAATCCGTCCCTGATTTCTTTCTTGGAGATTCGTGTTTCCCCCCGTCACAGCCAACCATAGCTTGAAATGGTCAAAACCAGAAACAAAAATGCTCACTTCTCAGTGTTAGTCAAGAATCCCTCAATTGCAGGCCATCCACACCTGATTTAAACAACTGTGGGGAAATTCTGAAAGTTCACTTTACTTAACTGAAAAGTTTAGGATTTACCAGGTGTACATAAGGCTGAAGTCAAGTCCTCAAATCTGTCTTGTTCTCTCCACCTCACAGTTTTTCTCCTGGCTGTATTTTCCGCCAAATCTCTCCAGGGGTAGAAACAACGGTCTTTGAGGTGCAGCACAGAATCCATTTCAACCCTACAAAAGGACTCTAATAAGGTCTGCTTGCGTCATATGCCCAAGCATACGCATCTGATTCCAGCAGAGTAGCATTCTCTTGTGGGCTAGCCTAGGTCACGTGCATACCTTTGTATGTCACAAGGACAATGCAGGGAGGAAATTGGTGGTTCCACTAGTATCACAGAAATAACGGGGCAGTTCCCAAAGGAAAAGAATGTGAGCAGACAAAAAGCAAACCGCTGCCCACTATCTATTCCCATTCTCCTACTTGGTCACATGTGTCCCAACCCATTACCAGAGCGCCCAGAGGGACCTATACCTTGTGTTCTTAGTTACCGCATCTCCCATCTGGCCCCGGGGGTCTCCCCAGCCACACCTGTCCTGTGCTCCAAGCTTGTCCCAGGGGGAGAAAATATGCCTACTGTCCAGTTGTGCGAGTTCTGACACACAGCCGCACACACCACACGCCAGTGCTGCCCTGTCTGCATGGAGAGGCTTGACATGTCTTACCCCTTCTTTTAATTAGTCTCCTAATTAAAAGAGATCCCAGGAACGAGACTAACAGATACAATATGAACAACCCGGCTATTGTGAGAAATGTCCTCCTTCTCTCATACTGGCTTTGAACCAAACTTGTGAACGTGAACTTTACCTCCTTAGGCTAAGTTCCATGCCAGAATCTTCCTTCGTCTCTCATGCCAGTAAGCTTAAGGCAGGCCAACCCCACACTTCCATTCGATCAAGCTGGGTAACTGAGCATAGCATAAAGCCGGGATCACTGTGCTTTGTGGGTTTTTTTTTTTTTTTAAGAGGAATTTTGAGAAGAATATTTCATTCTTACTAGAACTTTAAAAAAATTGTTAACGTTCATTCATTTTTGAGAGACAAAGAGAGACAGAGCACAAGCAGGGAAAGGGCAGAGAGTGAGTGAGATGTAGAATCTGAAGCAGGCTTCAGGCTCTGAGCTGTCAGCACAGAGCCCAACACGGGGCTCGAACTCACAAGCTATGAGATCATGACCTGATCAGAAGTTGGATACTTAACCAACTGAGCTGCCCAGGTGCCCCAGAAGGATATTTTATTCTTACTAGATTTCCTATTTAAGTGTCACCAGACAGATTTATTTGTTAGTTGTCCTGAACAGCTTATTACCCCACCATTGAGTGACTGTCAGATTGGCCAGGTGGTATTCTAGTCAGCTGTCACAGAACCAAAATGTATGAATGTCTCTTCTTGGAATTTTCTTCCCTTGGGGAGGGGGGGTGGCAGAGATACTTTGATTTGTATATCTCTGTTTCCATGTAATAATCATAAGTTTTTAAAACCCTGTACATAAAACATTGATGTCACAGTCAATGTAATGATTGACTTACTCATCGACTGTGGGTAGAATTTTTTTCAGGCCGAGGAGAAATACTTTGATTGACTCTACAATGACCAAAGTATATTTGCAGTGGTGCCTGATCTTCTGTCTGTACCGAAACTTTCTTCCCATTCATGGGACATATTGTCAATGGAAGGGAATGATAATATGCAAACAGATGTTGGCAGATACCATGGGCAGCCTTTCAACACATTTTTACACTCTTGCACCCATAATGAGCCAATGAGCATGTAGCCTCATGTTGTGGCCAGGTTCCCATTCTCTCACCTAACACGCATTCTCTTTTCCAGCCTTCCAACATATGTCATCGCTACCCTCTAATCTGTACATCTTTCCTCCCAGTAGACCTCATTCAGTCCCACTCATTTCCAGCATTGATTTCCATCTGCCCATCATAAATAATCACTCAGGAAACAGCAACTCAGGGGCCCTCCCCTCCAACATACACACACATTCCCTCCCAATGAGCCAATCTTTCCAAACAGACATTAGCATACTAAGCAACATAGAGAAATGAAACAGGTAATTTAGAAACGCTGTTTATCTCTTGCAGTTACAACCCATTGTCTTTCTGGTATTGAAAATTACCCATAGACAAAGCACCAGGGTCTAGAGCAAACACTTGTCAGATTACACCAATGATAATGAAGAGAAATGGAAGACATTAATTCAGACAGCAAATCTGTCCTACTGTTTTGTCTTGGATAGCAGAGGACAGCAATGTGGACATCTCCAGTTTTACACATTCTTTCACGTGCAGCACACACTTAATAACAATGGAACAGTTCTCCTGGCCACAGGTTAGAGGCTGGGGAAAGCTGGGGGGTGAATCAAGACAAGCTGGAATGTGTGCGTCCACTTGCCTTTGTGTAGTGTCCCAGCCCCCTGGCGCCCATGCTGGAAACTTCTCCACTCTAAAAACAGCAAAAGGATATATATTTTCCTTGCTCTTTGCCAAGTAATTCAACAAATAAGTCTTTTAGAACATTAATGGAATATAATTGATTATGTGTGCATTTTAGCTGGGGCCTCCTCGAGAAATGCTTTAAACAGAACAAGGTTCACCATTTACTCATACCTTCTAAGCACCATTTACATAAGCGCCATGTTACTTAAGTCTCAAAGAGAGCCCACAAGGTGACAATTATAATTTTCTCTCCTGGAGAAGAGAAAACAAAATGTTTAAACGATTTGTCCAAAAGGCCTCACAGCATCACCCCAGCCCCTTCACCACACTATCTGGCCCTAAGATAGACTTGCTGCTGCCTGAAATCACATACTTAGCAGAAAAGGGTATTTGAAGAAATAATGGCCCCCAAAAATCCAAATTTAATTTAAAAAATATTTATGTATAGATCCAAGAAGTCCAGTAAACTAGAAACAGGACAAATACAAAGAAAAACACCCTATCTCACCAAACTGCAGAAATCCAAAAAGAAATATTTTAAGGCAGCCAGAGAGGGTGTGGCGCAAAATCACAAACACAAAAAAAAAACCATGGATTTTCATCAGACACAGTGGAGGCCAGAACACAATGGGTGACATTTTAGTAAACACATAAATAAACAAAACCCCTCCAAAATAGTCAATCCAGAATTCTGTATTCAACAAAAAATATCCTATGGTTGAAATAAAGACAACTTTCAAATAAATGAGAATTGAGAGAATTTGTTGCCAGCAGACTTGCACTAGCATTTCTTAATATGAAAGATGGTCTTCGGGCTGAAGGGAAATTATGATGGATTGAGGCTTGACTCTACAGGAAGTAAAGGAAAGCTTCCTGTCATAAAGCTTTTACCAGATTATTAGACACACTTCTGATACCTGGAGGCAGCATTTTGAGAGGGGAATAAATGAGTTTGGAAAAAAGCAGAAACGAAATATTTTAGAGTAACAAAGCAATGTTATATGTCATAAGGACAGAGGAATTGTTTTCTCTTTTTTATACTGTTGAGGATTTTTCCCTAGGAGATCGTTTTTTAATTCTATGATTTTTGCTGTACAAACTTTCTATTTTTATCTAGTTATTTTTCCTTATGTTACGTCCTCAGTTGCTTTTGTTTTCAGAAAGGTTTTCTTGACCAGAGACTGTGAGTCACTCACACAATATGATTTTACCATTGCTTTTATAATCAATTATCTAACATCCCAAATTTATCGAATGTATGCAATAAAGTGAGGATATAGACCATGGCATAATCTGTTTACCAACACCACTTGTTGAATAATCCACCCCTTTATCACTGACTCATGGTAAGTTCTCCATTATATGTTAAGCTTATGTTTTATAGGGTCTACTTCTGAGCTATTTAGGCTCTCACATTTATTTATTATTCATTATATATATACCATTTCTTTTGGATAGCTTTATGATAAGAGCTCAGTATCAAGGACGTAAATTCTTCCCTCTTCTTATTTCTTTCTCAATTTCTTCCTCTTCACATGAATTTATTCTTAGAATTATTTCAAAATATTTCTTTCCTGCCACACACATAACTCTGGAATGTTGGATGGAATTTCTTTTAAACTACAAATTAATTTGAGAAGAATTTGTACCTTTGCTGTGGTCCATTTTACCACTAGGAATGTAAAATATCTCTTATCTTAATTAAGGTTCAGGCAATGAAATAAAACTGAGACCCTGCTAAAATGAGCAAATATAAAAGGAGACACTCCCTCCTGCATTCAAATTGGACCCAATGGAAATATTCTGTCTGTGTTAGGGTGAAAAAGAAATAAAAACCAACAGGCAGGAAGAAACAGTGGAGAAACCTTGACCTTGCTGTTCATTGAAGAGGTGAAAGTCTCTCTTGAGAATTCATAATCTTAGTCTACTCCCCACATAAATTTTGGTACAAGTTTATACTACCTGTGAGTCTGAACAATCTCAAGCCAGAATGAAATTTAAAGTAGTCCCAAATTAGCAGTGCCTTCCAAGTGCTGGTAAAAGTAAACACAAATCCTTTCCGAAGGAACTCAACCAAAAGCCCGAAGAATTCACAAAGATAAGTGTATATAAAAACAAAGCAGAAGGCAGAGAAGGACAAATATCATATGTTTGCACGTATAGGAGGATTAGGAGGAACTTGACGGAGGAACAAGGGGGAGAAGAAGGGCGGAAATGGTGGGGGAAAGGGAGAGAAGCAAACCATGAGAGACTTTTGAATGCTGACAAAAACTGAGGACTGATGGATGTGGGGGGAGGGGGGATGGGCATGGAGGAGGA